>NC_091243.1:2061349-2168849 GCF_040958095.1 Procambarus clarkii | reverse complement strand
ACAGCAGCGTCGATTCCCTACTGTACCCTGCTGAGACGAAGGGGAGTAGAGAAGGAAAGCTTGTTCGAACTGCTTCCAGTACCACATCCCTTTTTACCTGGTTGAAGGCATTTTTAAAGTCTAATTTAATTAATGCCTTATTTTCTGGGAGGTGCTTTATATAGGCTCGTGCTGCATGAGCTGCTGCTTCACAGCCATGGGGGACACCAAAACCTAGTTGATGGGGTCGAAGCATC
Organism: Procambarus clarkii; assembly: GCF_040958095.1. Lineage (NCBI taxonomy): Eukaryota > Metazoa > Arthropoda > Malacostraca > Decapoda > Cambaridae > Procambarus > Procambarus clarkii. The sequence goes on along the minus strand of NC_091243.1, from coordinate 2,168,613 downwards.
GTCGCAGCGTCTATGCTAATTTTTCTGACAGCTGCCCTAGCAACAAGGCGCCGAAGTGTGTTACCCACGGCAATGGGTCTGACTCCACCATCTTTCTTCTTGAGGGCACAAAGGGATGCTCCAAAGAAAAAGGGTTTTATTGTATCTGGGATCAACCCAGAGAGGCAGTCGTTGACAAACTTCGTGATCTCTGACAATAGTGTCTCGGCAACTTCTCCGAGAACTGGATTTACCATCTCCTTGAAGTGCTGAGGTCTTACTCCAGTGTATCCCCCTGCCGAGCCTGGCGGAAATGACATGATGGCTTTGTATACCTCTGACGCTTGGAGGAATAGAGGTCCCATGTCTGGGACATTTGTGTCCTGAGCAGTGGGTTCCCATGGTACTCTAGGAGGGTGCTTCTCTCTCAGCGAGTTGGCGGTAGCGGTATTTCTAGGGGCGATTGTGTCTTCGCTGGTAAGTAACCTAATTGCCCCTACTGTGTTGCCCTCTTCAATTTTTTTGGTCACTTGTGTTCCAAGTTTAAAATTGTCATTGGAACTCTTGGGTCTGCCACGACGGTTCTTGCGTTGAGGAGGGATGGGGATCAAGTTGTCAGCTCTGGGGAAATTATTTATTGCCCTAGTGACTGATGAGGCTAGCGACTTGCCTCCTCTTGCAGGTACGCCTAAGCAAATATTGCCAAACAGGAGCAAATTATACCATGCTTTGATGGTGGCTGCAGCATTAAGATTTTCAGACCGTTCATTTACTTTCCTTAAAAGGTCTGTATATTTCCCTGCTGCAAATGGGCGCGCTGCTTTAGGAATGTGGGGAAGAGTTCTGGTGGTGGATGCTTTGATGGCCCCCAGGAGGTCATCTGATGATATGAAGTTTGCTGGGATGTGTGGGGGTGCCGGGGGGACCTGTGGGCCTTCTCTCTCTACAGGAACCGTCAATGAACCCTCACAATTGTTGTGTTGACGTAGGGTTCCATCGTTTCTAAGGCTGTGTGATTCGTCACACACCCGACACGTTCCTCTGGGTCTGGGTCCTCTGGTTGCACGTCTGGGTGCACTGTTCCCAGGACCCTGTTCTTGGCTGAGGGGTTCCTGGTTAGTTGGTGGAGTCCCCTCCATCCCCCGGGCGGCCGGCGTGGGAGGGATGACAGGGGTGGTGGCGGCAGGGGTGGACACGGGTGGTGGCAGGAGGGGTGGCTAGCTGTCCCTCACACTCACCACTCCTATGAGTACTTGTGTCTCCCTCCCTTTTGGGAGGAACCTGAATGCCTGCTGTGACCTGCGCCATATCTGGGTGCATGGAGGGTAGCACATCCCTGCAACAAGCACTGTCAAGCAACAAGCAACAAGCAACAAGTCTGATATATATATATATATATATATATATATATATATATATATATATATATATATATATATATATATATATATATATATATATATATATATATATATATATATATATATATATATATATATATATATATATATTAGTATATTTTGGTAGCAGTCTTTCCTGTAGACATATATTATTAAATATGACCGAAAAAGTAAGATTAATAATTCTAACACGAATTTTCTCGATCTTTCGTACATTTCTTTTCACTGTTGGTGTAATTCAAAAATCAATTCTCCAAAATTCATTTTTATTTCTAGTCTGACGTGACACTTGAGCGCGTTTCGTAAAACTTATTACATTTTCAAAGACTTTAGTTTACACATACACAACTGAATAGAACTTACACATCTCCGATTTGTTTATATCTACTTTTGAGTGAGGTGGATGGGGTGAGGTGGTATTTAATAGGGTATTAATTTCATCAACACAAGACAGAACACGAAACAATGGGTATTGAATAGAAGTGATTGTAGAAAGCCTATTGGTCCATATTTCTTGATGCTCCTATATTGGAGCGGAGTCTTGAGGTGGGTAGAATATAGTTGTGCATTAATTGGCTGTTGATTGCTGGTGTTGACTTCTTAATGTGTAGTGCCTCGCAAACGTCAAGCCGCCTGCTATCGCTGTATCTATCGATGATTTCTGTGTTGTTTACTAGGATTTCTCTGGCGATGGTTTGGTTGTGGGAAGAGATTATATGTTCCTTAATGGAGCCCTGTTGCTTATGCATCGTTAAACGCCTAGAAAGAGATTTCTAGGCGTTCTCTCTCTGGTAACTGTTAAACTCGTCAACCTGTCCTCGTCCCCACCCACATAGACTTGTTCGGCTGAAGGCATATTGTTAAGTTCCTCTTTAGTAAATACAAATACAAAATATTTATTAAAAATACTACTCATCTCTTCATCACTATCTGTTATTTGACCTGTCTCAGTTTTTAATGGACCTATCCTTTCCCTAGTCTTTGTACGATATAACTGAAAAAACCCTTTAGGATTTGTCTTTGCTTGCCCTGCTATGCGAACTTCATAGTTTCTTTTTGCTTTCCTTGTCTCTTTTTTAACATTTCTAACCAGTTGTACGAATTCCTGTTCTAAAGTGACCTCCCCATTTTTAATCCTTTTGTACCAAGCTCTCTTTTTATCTATAAGGTTCTTCAAATTCTTTGTTATCCACTTTGGGTCATTAGTATTTGATCTATTCAATTTGTATGGTATACTACGTTCCTGTGCTTTGTTTAGAATATTCTTAAATAAGTTATATATTGAATCCACATCGAAATCCCCATTTAAGTCAGCTATCGCTGGGGTCATGTCTCGCTCCAAGACCGGCCCACACCCCATACCCAAGACTTTCCAATCAAATTGACCCAAAAAATTTCTTAGGCTATTAAAATCAGCTTTTCGAAAATCTGGCACTTTAACAGAATTTTCTCCTACAGGTCTATTCCATTCTATGCTAAATCTGATTTCTTTGTGATCACTGTTCCCTAGCTCACTCCCTATTTCGATGTCATTAATTTGTGTTTCCCTGTTAGTTAACACTAAATCTAAAATATTTTTTTCCCGTGTTGGTTCCTTAATGTGTTGCGTAAGAAAGCAATCGTCAATTAATTCTAGAAAATCTTCTGCTTAAAGTTGCTCTAGATATTTCATCCCATGGATGCTTTGCTTCCATTGTTTCTAAATTTGTTGGCCTATATATAACTCCTATTATAATGTTATTTGCTTTTTCGTTTAATTCTATCCAAATAGTTTCCGTATGTGGCTCAGTTTTGATTCCCTCTTTGAGACTACATTTCAAATTGCCCCTATCATATATGGCTACTCCCACTCCTCGTCTAATATATCTATCTGTGTGAAATAGTTTAAATCCATTTATTTGATATTCAGCTAATAGCTCTCTATTTTCTACATTCATCTACGTTTTGGTTAGTGCAATAATATCTCTTTTTTCTGTGCAGACAAGAGCATAATTAAGCTGGATTAGGGCATGGCTGTACCAAAGGAAACAGAGTTAGTATAATTGGGGTTAAGTCAGGGTGGGGAAATGTTGTAAGTGGAGTGCCTCAAGGCTCTGTCCTGGGTCCTCTGTTGTTTATAATATATTTAAATAATTTAGATTCAAGTTTGAGTAGCAACATTTGTAAATTTGCCGATGATACAAAATCGGTACATAAGAACATAAGAACGTAAGAATAAAGGTAACTGCAGAAGGCCTGTTGGCCCATACGATGCAGCTCCTATTTATTACCACCCAATCCCACTCATATACCTTTCCAACACACGTTTGAAACAATCGAGGGACCCCCAGCTCCACCACGTTACGCGGTAATTGGTTCCACAGAGCAACAACTCTGTTACTGAACCAGTATTTAACCAAAGTCTTTCCTAAATCTAAACTTATCCACTATATAGCCATTGTTTCGTGTTGGGTCATGTGTTGATTCTATAAATACCCTATTAATATTCCCTTTGTTATGTCCATTCATCCACTTGTAAACTCTTATCATGTCACCCTTAACACTTGGCCTTTCCAGCGAATGAAATTTAAGCTTTGTTAACCTCTCTTCATATGACAGGTTTCTAATTTCGGGAATTAACTTTGGCATCCTACGCTGGACGCGTTCTAGTGAATTTATATCCATTCCATAGTATTATGACTAAAACTGAGCTGCTTGATCTAAATGCTCACTTTGATTAAATTTTTTGGAAGCAAGACTTGCCCACCCCTCATGCTCAGGACTTTCCAAACTATTTCACCCCCAAAAAATTATTTTACCCAAAGATCATTATAATCAGCTTTTCGAAAATCTGGCACTTTAACAGAATTTTTTTCTACAAATCTATTCCATTCTATGCTAAATCTGATTTCATTGTAATCACTGTTCCCTAACTCACTTCCTAATTCGTTTTCTTTAATTTGGGTTAGTTAACACTAAATCTAAAATATTATTTTCTCGCATTGGTTCCTTAATGTTTTGTCTAAGAAAGCAATCGTCAATTAATTGTAGAAAATCTTCTGATTCGTTATTCCCTGTTCTGTTAATCCTGTTTATTCCACTAAAATTAAAGTCACCCGTGACACAAATACTGTTTGACCTAGATATTTCATCCCATAGATGCTTTGCTTCCATTCTGCCTAAGTTTGGTGGCCTGTAAATAACTCATATTATAAGATTTTTATTTTTTCGTTTAATTCTAGCTAGATAGTTTCTGTGTGTGGCTCCGTTTTGTTTCAATATTTGAGATTACATTTACAGTTTTCCCTAACATAAATGGCTACTCCCCCTCCTCGTCTAATATATCTATCTGTGTGAAATAGTTTAAATCCGTTTATTTAATATTCAGCTAAAAGTTCTCTATTCTCTACATTCATCCATGTTTCGGCAAGTGCAATAATAATTTTTTTCTGTGCAGACAAGATCATTTAAATAGTTTATTTTGTTTCTTAGACTCCTACTGTTCTTGTAATATACCTTAAGTGTATTATTAATTTGAAGCCTTTCTCTTTCCCTGTTCATTTTGTCAATATGTTTCCCCAACAAACACGTACTTATATTTTCTCCTTTCTCCATATCAATTCCCATACCACTTTAAACTTTAAACAAACTTTTAAACTTTAAACCCAGACAAATCCCTCCAGCCACAGGTAGAAATGAGTTAGCAATAGCAACAACCTCATCCCTAGATTAATGCACCCCATCTCGAGCATGCATGTCATTTCTTCCATAGAAGAGTTCCGAGTTATCTATGAATGATATTGCATTTGATTTGATTTGCAATATTTGTCTCTTTGATTTGCAACATTTTTCAGCATTAAACTGCATCTTGGGAGGAGGGGGCGGGGCGAACAACCTGACACCGGCGGAGGTGTGCACAGCATCTCTCCTACAAACATTCATGATACCTTTGAGAGTTTTAAGAAACCACTGTTACATGGCACACATTTAGATCATGATGGTCACCCGGTCTTAGAGGAGGATCCAGAGGGAGTTTTCCTGGACAGTAAACATCGCAGTAAAGCAAACATATTAGAGGCGCAACGTCGCCATCATACAGAGGTAAAGATAGACCATCCTGGCCCAGGCGGAATCAGTATCATCATCCACCGCTCAACCATGCTAGGACAAGTTCTCCTGGTTTACAAATTTTCATAATTGCCTTTGACGAGGAAGATAGAATTGTTTTCAGAAATAGCAGGTCACAAAGTATCCTATATAATGCCATTCCCAATATATTTAAGATCATAGTGCACGATATTAAACCTAACAAACAAAGGAACTTAATCGCAGTGGACCACAAACACAGCGAGGAACTAGAGCTTTCAGACGTTACTGACATCTGTAGACACCACGTCAAATGTTACAAACCACTAGGTGACTGATTAGCAAAATATATATTCAGACATGTTGTAGACATTAGTGCAAACGACATCAAGGCACAACTTCTGGCAGATGGCATTCCAATCTTTGGAGTCAAAAAATGTATCCGTAGAATAAACGGAGAACTGAGTGATACAGGCACTGCCCTATTTACTCTTCTAGACTACTCCCCCACCCCTTGATCATGTTCGGTTTAACAGCTTACTCCATAGACTAAAGGTGTACATACCCCGTAACAGTCAGTGCTTCATATGTAAAGGTTTTAACCATACCTGGAAAGGCTGCACCCTTCACATTAAATGTGGAAAATACTCTGGTTGCCATTACACACAGGACTGTGCATCATATGTACTCACCTGCTCAAACTGTGGTGACGATTACAACATTACATTCAAACAATGTCCTTCATACATAGCGGCAAAACCTAAGGTTCTTCTTAACAATAACCTGCAATACAGTAGTGCATTGAAACAACCTAACTCAGCCCTTCGTCAACCGCTACCTCACACTCAACCATAACCTTTGCTTGTTCCTGATATGTCTGTTACTGACAATCCTACAGTTTCAGAGTCCAATCTTATCCCACAAAACGTACGACTAAGATTGCCGATCTTGTTGAGACTCTTGTCACTGGCAATGAAAATGCAATAGAAAAGACGTTGGACCGACTCCTAAATAAATTCCTTACACACGTAATACAACCCATCCCCTAGGCGGTCCCAAAAGACACCCCATTGACAATGACATCCGCTCTAACACAGCTACCATTGCTGGACACACATCGTTTGAAATGATGATGGAAAAACTCCTAAATGACTCCTTAGCACGCCTTACCCAAGTCACTCCCCCAGGCTGACTTTGCCACAAACCCTAACCACCAGCACAAGGAGTAAGAATCCCCCAGCTGTACAAACCTCCCAGCGACCTGCCACTTTGACTGAAAAACAACATAAACCACATTCATCCACTACCCATCCTTCAACCACTATCAGATATTCAACACGATGGACTATTGGCTCGTCAAAGAAGACCGATGTAGTCACATCCAAGACGTAAAAAATCGAAATACAACAACATAACAACCCATCTTGAACTAACCTACCTCAACCTAACATAATCTAACCTAACTTAAAATTAGGTTAGGTTAAGTTAACTAACTTAGGTTAACCTAACCTAACACACATGAACCCCATGTTACTTAATGTACTCTTCCTTACCCTATTATAATCTATTCTAACTTATCTGACTAGTGACTTATTCCCAAACATACTTCGACTCACTCTCTTGACTAAACCACACACTTTTCCTTGAACAGCAACACTTTGATACCACCATTAACACAGCTCCTCATCCTTACCATCATGAGTCCATTTCCGCTCATATGTTTAATTTTCTCATTATTCTCACACAAATAGAAGACATCAGTAATTTCCAATCTCCGCCAAATTATAAACATTGATGTGCCACTGTGAGTGTCACATCTTTCAAAATCACCACTCTTGCAATGATCGAGAGGAAAAACCTTCATGCAAACTGCACGTATCGCGAAAAAGAAGAAACGGTATCTGCCAATCTTTTAACCAATTCAAAACTCTATTTATATCGTCTTGAAGTGATATTGAGTCTTTTTCCGTGTTTATCTCCCTCCCGATTTTCGTATCATCGACAAATTTGCAAATAATGCTGCTCATACCTGAATCTAAATCATTTCTATAATAAAACAAGAGGTCCCAGGAAAGAGCCGTGTGGCACTCCATTTTCAGCATTTTCCATTTTGACTTAACTCCACTTATTCTAACTCTTTGTTTTCTTTTCAATAGTCTTGCCCTAATCCAACTTAATATAGTACCCCCAGTACCACAGTATTTTTTAATCAATATTTCATGTGGCACTGTATCAAAAGCTTTGCTAAAGTCAAGGTTCACGACGTAACAAACCTTCCCACAATACACTGCCTCAACTATGCTGGAATACACCATTGTTGATGGTGTAAGGCATACAGAGGTCATTGTTGATGATGTAAGGCAGTACCGTGGTCATTGTTGATGGTGTAAGGTAGTACTGCGGTCATTGTTGATGGTGTAAGGCCATACAGCGGTCATTGTTGATGGTATAAGGTAGTACAGTAGTCATTGTTGATGGTGTAAGGTAGTACAGTGGTCATTGTTGATGGTGTAAGGTAGTACTGCGGTCATTGTTGATGGTGTAAGGTAGTACAGTGGTCATTGTTGATGGTGTAAGGTAGTACAGTGGTCATTGTTGATGGTGTAAGGCAGTACCGTGGTCATTGTTGATGGTGTAAGGTAGTACTGCGGTCATTGTTGATGGTGTAAGGCCATACAGCGGTCATTGTTGATGGTATAAGGTAGTACAGTAGTCATTGTTGATGGTGTAAGGTAGTACAGTGGTCATTGTTGATGGTGTAAGGTAGTACAGTGGTCATTGTTGATGGTGTAAGGTAGTACAGTGGTCATTGTTGATGGTGTAAGGCATTACAGTGGTCATTGTTGATGGTGTAAGGTAGTACAGTGGTCATTGTTGATGGTGTAAGGTAGTACAGTGGTCATTGTTGATGGTGTAAGGTAGTACAGTGGTCATTGTTGATGGTGTAAGGTAGTACAGTGGTCATTGTTGATGGTGTAAGGTAGTACAGTGGTCATTGTTGATGGTGTAAGGTAGTACAGTGGTCATTGTTGATGGTGTAAGGTAGTACAGCGGTCATTGTTGATGGTGTAAGGTAGTACAGTGGTCATTGTTGATGGTGTAAGGTAGTACAGTGGTCATTGTTGATGGTGTAAGGCAGTACAGAGGTCATTGTTGATGGTGTAGAGCCATACAGAGTTCAATATTGACGGTGTAAGGCAGTACAACAGTCATTGTTGATGGTGTAAGGCAATACAGAGGTTAATATTGATGGTGTAAGGCAGTACAGTGGTCATTGTTAATGTTGTAAGGCCATACAGAGGTCAATATTGATGGTGTATGGCAGTACAATGATCATTGTTGATAGTGTAAGACAGTACAGTGGTCATTGTTGATGGTGTAAGACAGTACAGTGGTCATTGTTGGTGGTGTAAGCGGTACCGGTCTCATTCTTGGACGGTCAGGGATTGAACGCTGAAGTGCAAGAAGCGAGACCGTCGCTCTACCGTCCAGTCCGAGAATATTAGATAGTTCATTGCTGTTATGTAGAATATCAATCCGAAACAAAGAGTAAGCCTCATTATTATTACTACACTTTTCATTTCATATGTCTCACCTGTACTTTACATGTTAGTGCAAGTGTTATAGCCTTATTTGTTGGCAGGTAAGCTTGTTATCCATGAGAAGTCAAAGAGAGATGTACCACCTACAAGACACCACAGACACCTTGCATGCTCTGGCTTCCCCAACAGGCTTTTTTACCAGTTACACTAACCCATTATACGGTTACAATAAAACTAACAGGCTTTTTTACCAGTTACACTAACCCATTATACGGTTACAATAAAACTAACACACATTATACTGTAGTTTATTTATAACCACCAATTGTTATAAAAGCTATATGTACAGTTAAAGCCTCGATACGTGTATGGATAAACACCTAGGAGGGTAAATGTTAAAAAGCAGTCCACCTTAAAATTAAAATAAATTAAATTAAATAATATAAATCCTGCATTCTCGCAGTGTTCAGTGGGAGACGATGGCGCGGGTGGGAGGAGGGTGGCGTGGGGGAACCTTCCCGTTATCCAGTGTAATCCTCACCATCCTCTGGCGGCGCTCTTTTACTTCATTTTTTTTGTCCTTATTTTTACGTTGTGACACCTTTGTCTGACGTTTGCCGAGGGCGAGTGCAGCAAATTGTTTCTGTGCATCGAGTACGGTGTATTGCTGCTCAACTGCAGCATACCTCTCCCACTCCCCAGGCCTCATTGTGTATACTTCAAACACCCTGGGAGAGCCCGAGGAGACGCAGACTGTCACTGGAAGACACCTCATTTTTTCTGCCTTAGGAGGGACTGGAACCCTGTCGCTCTATCTACTTGGTCACAGGAGAGTATAATTATTATGATTCCTACTGAGCCATACCATCCAGCACTACTAGCCAAAATTATATCCTAGATAACACAAAATATAGTTAACTGGCAATATAGTAATACTAAACAGTCATTGTGCGAGGCTATGGGTGGGAACAGTGGTTTTAGTTGTGATGGTGTAAATGGTGACCATCGGGGAGTGAGGGGGGGGGAGGAAATGATAGTGGTGGTGAACATTGATGAAGATTAAGCCACCCAAGAGGTGGTACGCGCATGAACAGCCCGCAAGTAGTGGTGGTGATGGTGTTACCCGAACTACAGTACATAATCGTTTTTTTTTTTACTAGTTTTACCGATGATGAAGCTGGGAATCATTACCAGGCATTTCCATGTTGGAATAATCATGATTATGTTCGGAGTGTAATACTTATGATAACTATGCTAAGAGTGTAATATTCATAATGACTATACTGGGAGTGTAATAGTCATGATGACTATGCTGAGAGTGTAATAGTCATGATAACTATATTGGGAGTGTAATAGTCATGATGGCGATGTTGGGAGAGTAATAGTAATGATGACGATGTTCGGAGAGGAATAGTCATAATGACTATGTTGGGAGTGTTATTGTCATGATGAGGATGTTGGGGGTGTAATAGTAATGATGACTATTTCCGGGTGTAATAGTCATGATGACGATGATGGGAGTATAATAGTCATGATGACTATGTTGGGAGTGTAATAGTCATGACGACGATGTTGGGAGTGTAATATTCATGATGGCGATGTAATAGTCATGATGACGACGTTCGGAGAGGAATAGTCATGATGACTATCTTGGGAGTGTTATTGTCATGATGACGATGTTTCGAGTGTAATAGTAATGATGACTATGTTGGGAGAGTAATTGTCATGAAGACGATGTTGGGAGTGTAATAGTTATGACGACGATGTTGGGAGAGTAATAGTCATGACGACTATGATGGGGGTGTAATAGTACTGATGACGATGTTGGGAGAGTAATAGTCTTGATAACGACGTTGGGAGAGTAATAGTCATGATGACTATGATGGGAGTGTAATAGTCATGATGACTATGTTGAGGTTTTATAGTCATGATTACGATCTTGGGAGTGTAATAGTAATGATGACTATGTTGGGAATGTAATAGTTATGACAACGATGTTGGGAGTGTAATAGTCATGATGACGATGTGATAGTCATGATGCCGATGTTGGGAGTGTAATAGTCATGATGACTATGTTGGGAGTGTAATAGTCTTGATCACGATGCTGAGAGTATAATAGTCATGATGTGCTTTCTTGGGTGTGCAATAGTCATGTTGACTATGATGGGAGAGTAATAGTAATAATGACGATGTTCGGAGAGTGATATTCATGATGACTATGTTGGGAAAGTTATTGTCATGATGATGTTGGGAGTGTAATAGTAATGATGACTATGTTGGGAGTGTAGGAGTCATGATGACTTTGATGGGGGTGTAATAGTACTGATGACTACGTTGGGAGAGTAATAGTCATGATGACTATGATGAGAGTGTTATAGTCATGATGACTATGTTGGGGGTGTAATAGTCATGATGACGATGTTGGGAGTTTAATAGTCATAATGACTGTTTTGGGAGTGTAAAAGTCATGACGACGATGTTGGGATTGTAACAGTCGTGATGATTATGTTGGGAGTGTAATAGTCATGATGACTTTGTTGGGTGTGCAATAGTCATGATGACGACGTTGGCAGTGTAGTTGTCATGATGACGATGTTGGGGGAGTAATAGTAATGATGACGATGATCGGAGAGGAATAGTTATAAAGACTATGTTGGGAGTGTTATTGTCATGATGACGATGTTAGGGGTGTAATAGTAATGATGACTATGTTGGGGGTGTAATAGTCATGATGACTATGTTGAGGTTTTATAGTCATGATGACTTTGTTGGGTGTGCAATAGTCTTGATCACGATGTTGGGGGTGTAATTGTCATGATGGCAATGTTGGGAGTGTAATAGTCATGACAACTATGATGGGGGTATAATAGTACTGATGACGATGTTGGGAGAGTAATATTCATGATGACGACGTTCGGAGAGGAATAGTCATGATGACTATGTTAGGAGTGTTATTGTCATGATGACGATGTTAGGGAGTATAATAGTCATGATGACTATGTTGGGGGTGTAATAGTAATGACGACGATGTTGGGAGAGAAATAGTCATGATGACGACGTTGAGAGAGTAATAGTCATAATGACTATGATGGGAGTGTTATAGTCATGATGGCGATGTTTGGAGTGTAATAGTAATGATGAATATGTTGGGAGTGTTATAGTCATGATGACGATGTAATAGTCATCATGCCGTTGTTGGGAGTGTAATAGTAATGATGACGATATTCGGAAAGGAATAGTCATGATGACGATGTTGGGAATGTAATAATCATGTTGATAATGATGGGAGTGTAATAGTCATGATGACTATGTTGAGGTTTTATAGTCATGATGACGATGTTGGGAGAGTAATAGTCATGATGACTATGTTGAGGTTTTATAGTCATGATGACGATGTTGGGGGTGTAATAGTCATGATGACGATGATGGGAATGTAATAGTCTTGATGACGACGTTGGGAGAGTAATAGTCATGATGACTATGATGGGAGTGTTACAGTCATGATGACGATGTTGGGAGTGTAATAGTTATGATGACTATGTTGGGGGTGTAATAGTTATGACGACGATGTTGGGAGTGTAATATTCATAATGACGCTGTAATAGTCATGATACCGAATTTTGGGAGTGTAACAGTCATGGAGCCCCCATGATAGGGGGCTTGAAAAACAATTAATTCATGAAAACTTGGCTTATTAGGCAAATCGGGCCTTGCATAGTAGGCCGAGAAGTGCATTCTGGCTACTAGGTACGGCATATATATATATATATATATATATATATATATATATATATATATATATATATATATATATATATATATATATATATATATATATATATATATATATATATATATATATATATATATATATATATGATCCTGTTGTTGCTGAGATTCCTGTATACCTGGCCAAGACCCTGGCTGAGCAGCTCTATGTTTTGCACTATCCCGAGAGGCCTCACTCTCACAACTATGACGAGTCAACGATTCTCAAGACAAGTATTCGACCCCAAAGTGGTCAAGTTGACATGGAGTTGGGGTTACGTAGTAGAGGACCGACTGACAACAAAAGTAAGGGCGAGCAGATGAACATCTTAACGTTGATGGAACATTCCGAGACAAACGTGATATCGATGATCCCAAGAGGACATGATCATTCTTCGACGACTACACGCCCGGAGGGTGAGGGAGGCGACCACAGGCCTACACGTCTACAGTGGTGGACGCCTGCAGGGTCCTACACTCACCATGAGGGCTGATGCACCTGTCATGTGTTCGCGTGGGCAGGTGTGGGGCACCTGTCATGTGTTCTCACAGTTCATCATGATGTAAACCGTGTTGGGCGCCTGTCATGTGTTTTCGCAGTTCATCATGATATCCCCCGTGTTAACAAGCGCCCCCGCTGGTTCTCTCGCGCTTGCAATGCTGACTAATGCGAAAATGTAAGCTGATGCCGCCCAGTATATCAGCATAATTGTTTGAGTGGCTGACAAGCGCAATCATTAAAACTGTTTATTAAAGTTTACCTCAAAAATGTTAGAAAGAAAAGTTTTTAATTGTACAAATATGCATGTTCCTGCATTTCTCTTGCCCTGAAACTAATAGTTTTGCCTTAACGTGTTCCAAGATGACACGTTGGTTCAGTGTCCGGGGGTTTTCAGTGCAGGTGCATGTGTTTCTGGAACCCACATCGAAGATTTTGGATGCCGTGCTGTCTCTTAATTCTCAAAGTTAGAGTATATATAATAAAACTTTACTTCAAATTTGTTTGTCTTTTCTCTCATACCTTCTACAATTTTTGTTAGCTCCTATTTTTTTCGTTAGTTTTCTTTCTCATTAAACCATACCTGTACTAGAGATGAACCATACTAGAGATGAACCATACATGACTGCTCCACACCTGTACTAGAGATGAACCATACTAGAGATGAACCATACTAGAGATGAACCATACATGACTGCTCCACACCTGTACTAGAGATGAACCATACTAGAGATGAACAATACATGACTGGGCCACACCTGTACTAGAGATGAACCATACATGACTGGTCCACACCTGTACTAGAGATGAACCATACTAGCGATGAACCATACATGATTGTTCCACACCTGTACTAGAGATGAACAATACATGACTGGGCCACACCTGTACTAGCGATGAACAATACATGACTGGTCCACACCTGTACTAGAGATGAACAATACATGACTGGGCCACACCTGTACTAGAGATGAACAATACATGACTGGTCCACACCTGTACTAGAGATGAACCATACATGACTGGGCCACACCTGTACTAGAGATGAACCATACATGACTGGGCCACACCTGTACTAGAGATGAACCATACATAACTGATCCACACCTGTACTAGAGATGAACAATATATGACTGCTCCACACCTGTACTAGAGATGAACAATACATAACTGATCCACACCTGTACTAGAGATGAACAATATATGACTGCTCCACACCTGTACTAGAGATGAACAATACATAACTGATCCACACCTGTACTAGAGATGAACAATACATGACTGGTCCACACCTGTACTAGAGATGAACAATACATAACTGATCCACACCTGTACTAGAGATGAACAATACATGACTGCTCCACACCTGTACTAGAGATGAACAATACATGACTGCTCCACACCTGTACTAGAGATGACCCATATTTGACTGGTACACACCAGCACCATATATTACCAGAGACACATACCTGGCAAAATGAAGGCGATGATCTTCACAGGTGTGAGAAAGTGATGATCTTCACAGGCGTGAGAAAGTGATGATCTTCCACAGGTGTGAGAAAGTGATGATCTTCCACAGGTGTGAGAAAGTGATGATCTTCCACAGGTGTGAGAAAGCGACGATCTTTCTCAGGTGTGAGAAAGCGATGATCTTCACAGGTGTGAGAAAGCGATGATCTTCACAGGTGTGAGAAAGCGATGATCTTCACAGGCGTGAGAAAGCGACGATCTTCACAGGTGTGAGAAAGCGACGATCATCCTCAGGTGTGAGAAAGCGATGATCTTCACAGGTGTGAGAAAGCGATGATCTTCCACAGGTGTGAGAAAGTGATGATCTTCCTCATGAGTGAGAAAGCGATGATCTTCACAGGTGTGAGAAAGCGATGACCTCCACAGGTGTGAGAAAGCGATGATCTTCACAAGTATGAGAAAGCGATGATCTTCACAAGTATGAGATAGCGATGCCTCAGAGATAAAGATGCACATGTTTCTCTGACCATTGCGGGTTGCCTGAGATAACCTCGCACGCACCACAATATTGGGGCTATCGACCTCAACCTACACCCAATATTTTCTCCACGTATTTACACAAATTACACGGCTCACTGCTCTTGTAAAATCTATCGCATGTGCCCAACGATTTCGCTGAACAAATTGTATATATGTTTTCAAGTTTGTAATTTTATCCGGGTTTTATTTTACAGTGAGACCTTCCTCCCTTTTGTGAAGGATATTATTTGGTGCATGTTCGGGAGACATGTATTGTGCGTCACCCGATTGTTGTCACCTGATTGTTGCCACCTGATTGTTGTCACCCGATTGTTGTCACCTGATTGTTGCCACCTGATTGTTGTCACCCGATTGTTGTCACCTGATTGTTGTCACCCGATTGTTGTCACCCGATTGTTATCACCTGATTGTTGTCACCCGATTGTTGTCACCTGATTGTTGTCACCCGATTGTTATCACCTGATTGTTGCCACCTGATTGTTGTCACCTGATTGTTGTCACCCGATTGTTATCACCTGATTGTTGTCACCCGATTGTTGTCACCTGATTGTTGTCACCTGATTGTTGTCACCTGATTTCTGTCACCCGATTGTTGTCACCCGATTGTTGTCACCCGATTGTTGTCACCTGATTGTTGTCACCTGATTGTTGTCACCTGATTGTAGCCACCTGATTGTTGTCACCTGATTGTAGCCACCTGATTGTTGTCACCTGATTGTTGTAACCCAATTATTGGGACCTCATTGTTATGACCTGATTGTTGTGACCTGATTGTTGCCGCCTGATTGTTGTCCTGATTGTTGACACCTGATTGTTGTCACCTGATTGTTGTCACCTGATTGTTGCCATCCGAATCTTGCTACCTGATTGTTGTCGCCTGATTGATGCCACCTGAGTGTTGTGACCTGATTGTTTCCACCTGATTGATGTTTCCTGATTGTTGTCACCTGATTGTTGTCACCTGATTGTTGTCACCTGATTGTTGCCATCCGAATCTTGCTACCTGATTGTTGTCACCTGTTTGTTGCCACCCGATTGTTGTCACCTGATTGTTGCCACCTGATTGCTGCCAACTGATTGTTGTCACATGATTGTTAGCACCTGATTGTTGTCACTTGATTGCTCCTACTTGATTTTTGAAAATTTATTGTTCTCACTCGATTGTTGTTACCTGAATTTTGTCAACTGATTGTTGCCTCTGATTGTTGTCACATCATTGTCGTCAAGTAATTGTAGTGACATATTTGTAGTCCCTTGAAGGTCAGCAGGTGGACATGGGAGGTCCGGGAGGTCGTCACTCCCTCAGGAAGGTCAGCAGGGGGACATGGGAGGTCCGGGAGGTCGTCACTCCCTCAGGAAGGTCAGCAGGTGGACATGGGAGGTCCGGGTGGTCGTCACTCCCTCAGGAAGGTCAGCAGGGGGACATGGGAGGTCCGGGAGGTCGTCACTCCCTCAGGAAGGTCAGCAGGTGGACATGGGAGGTCCGGGTGGTCGTCACTCCCTCAGGAAGGTCAGCAGGGGGACATGGGAGGTCCGGGAGGTCGTCACTCCCTCAGGAAGGTCAGCAGGTGGACATGGGAGGTCCGGGTGGTCGTCACTCCCTCAGGAAGGTCAGCAGGGGGACATGGGAGGTCCGGGAGGTCGTCACTCCCTCAGGAAGGTCAGCAGGTGGACATGGGAGGTCCGGGTGGTCGTCACTCCCTCAGGAAGGTCAGCAGGGGGACATGGGAGGTCCGGGAGGTCGTCACTCCCTCAGGAAGGTCAGCAGGTGGACATGGGAGGTCCGGGTGGTCGTCACTCCCTCAGGAAGGTCAGCAGGTGGACATGGGAGGTCCGGGTGGTCGTCACTCCCTCAGGAAGGTCAGCAGGGGGACATGGGAGGTCCGGGAGGTCGTCACTCCCTCAGGAAGGTCAGCAGGTGGACATGGGAGGTCCGGGAGGTCGTCACTCCCTCAGGAAGGTCAGCAGGTGGACATGGGAGGTCCGGGTGGTCGTCACTCCCTCAGGAAGGTCAGCAGGGGGACATGGGAGGTCCGGGAGGTCGTCACTCCCTCAGGAAGGTCAGCAGGTGGACATGGGAGGTCCGGGTGGTCGTCACTCCCTCAGGAAGGTCAGCAGGGGGTCATGGGAGGTCCGGGAGGTCGTCACTCCCTCAGGAAGGTCAGCAGGGGGACATGGAAGGTCCGGGAGGTCGTCACTCCCTCAGGAAGGTCAGCAGGTGGACATGGGAGGTCCGGGTGGTCGTCACTCCCTCAGGAAGGTCAGCAGGGGGTCATGGGAGGTCCGGGAGGTCGTCACTCCCTCAGGAAGGTCAGCAGGGGGACATGGAAGGTCCGGGAGGTCGTCACTCCCTCAGGAAGGTCAGCAGGTGGACATGGGAGGTCCGGGTGGTCGTCACTCCCTCAGGAAGGTCAGCAGGGGGACATGGGAGGTCCGGGAGGTCGTCACTCCCTCAGGAAGGTCAGCAGGGGGACATGGGAGGTCCGGGTGGTCGTCACTCCCTCAGGAAGGTCAGCAGGGGGTCATGGGAGGTCCGGGAGGTCGTCACTCCCTCAGGAAGGTCAGCAGGGGGTCATGGGAGGTCCGGGAGGTCGTCACTCCCTCAGGAAGGTCAGCAGGGGGTCATGGGAGGTCCGGGTGGTCGTCACTCCCTCAGGAAGGTCAGCAGGGGGACATGGGAGGTCCGGGTGGTCGTCACTCCCTCAGGAAGGTCAGCAGGTGGACATGGGAGGTCCGGGTGGTCGTCACTCCCTCAGGAAGGTCAGCAGGTGGACATGGGAGATCCGGGTAGTCGTCACTCCCTCAGGAAGGTCAGCAGGTGGACATGGGAGGTCCGGGTGGTCGTCACTCCCTCAGGAAGGTTAGCAGGTGGTCATGGGAGGTCCGGGTGGTCGTCACTCCCTCAGGAAGGTCAGCAGGGGGACATGGGAGGTCCGGGTGGTCGTCACTCCCTCAGGAAGGTCAGCAGGGGGACATGGGAGGTCCGGGTGGTCGTCACTCCCTCAGGAAGGTCAGCAGGGGGACATGGGAGGTCCGGGTGGTCGTCACTCCCTCAGGAAGGTCAGCAGGGGGACATGGGAGGTCCGGGTGGTCGTCACTCCCTCAGGAAGGTCAGCAGGGGGCCATGGGAGGTCCGGGTGGTCGTCACTCCCTCAGGAAGGTCAGCAGGGGGCCATGAGAGGTCCGGATGGTCGTCACTCCCTCAGGAAGGTCAGCAGGGGGACATGGGAGGTCCGGATGGTCGTCACTCCCTCAGGAAGGTCAGCAGGGGGCCATGAGAGGTCCGGATGGTCGTCACTCCCTCAGGAAGGTCAGCAGGGGGCCATGAGAGGTCCGGGTGGTCGTCACTCCCTCAGGAAGGTCAGCAGGGGGACATGGGAGGTCCGGATGGTCGTCACTCCCTCAGGAAGGTCAGCAGGGGGACATGGGAGGTCCGGATGGTCGTCACTCCCTCAGGAAGGCCTAACCGGTGTGAACGGGACAAGTAACTTGTGCAGAAACATATTCGGGAAAATTGAATAAACGATAAACTTAGATTTATTGACTTGAAATAGCAGGTGGGGGAGAGGTGTTACATTACACTAGAACGACCTACCTTACCTTGAGGTGTTTTCGGGGCTTAGCCTCCCCGCGGCCCTGTCGTCGACCAGACCTCCTCGTTGCTGGACTGGTCAATCAGGCTGATGGACGCAGCTATGGTCAGCCTGACGTATGAATCGCAGCCTGGTTGATCAGGTATCCCTCGGAGGATACCTGTTCAATGTTCAAGTTCTCACCCCTCAAAGTGTTCAAATTCTCTCTTGAACACTGTGAGGGATCGGCCAGTTATGCCCCTAATGTGTAGTGGAAACGTGTTGCACAGTCTCGGGCCTCTGATGTTTACAGATGCTGATGTACTCTCACAGAGTACCTGTTGCACCTCTGCTCTTCATCGGGGGTATTCTGCACATCCTGCCATGCCTTCTGGTCTCATATGGTGTTATTTCTGTGTGCAGGTTTGGGACCATCCCCTCTACAGTTTTCCACGTGACGGGGGGACGATACACTAGGACTACAGGGTACTACAAGGACGATACACTAGGACTACAGGGAGGATATTCAGTGTCTCCGATCGCCTCCCACATCTCCCGACCATCCTCCCACATCTCCCGCCCAGCGTCCCACATCTCCCGCCCATCCTCCCACATCTCCCGACCATCCTCCCACATCTCCCGACCATCCTCCCACATCTCCCGACCATCCTCCCACATCTCCCGACCATCCTCCCACATCTCCCGCCCAGCGTCCCACATCTCCCGCCCATCCTCCCACATCTCCCGACCATCCTCCCACATCTCCCGACCATCCTCCCACATCTCCCGCCCAGCGTCCCACATCTCCCGCCCAGCGTCCCACATCTCCCGACCATCCTCCCACATCTCCCGACCATCCTCCCACATCTCCCGACCATCCTCCCACATCTCCCGACCATCCTCTCACATCTCCCGACCATCCTCCCACATCTCCCGACCATCCTCCCACATCTCCCGCCCATCCTCCCACATCTCCCGACCATCCTCCCACATCTCCCGACCATCCTCCCACATCTCCCGCCCAGCGTCCCACATCTCCCGCCCATCCTCCCACATCTCCCGACCATCCTCCCACATCTCCCGACCATCCTCCCACATCTCCCGCCCAGCGTCCCACATCTCCCGCCCATCCTCCCACATCTCCCGACCATCCTCCCACATCTCCCGACCATCCTCCCACATCTCCCGCCCAGCGTCCCACATCTCCCGCCCATCCTCCCACATCTCCCGACCATCCTCCTACATCTCCCGACCATCCTCCCACATCTCCCGACCATCCTCCCACATCTCCCGACCATCCTCCCACATCTCCCGCCCAGCGTCCCACATCTCCCGCCCATCCTCCCACATCTCCCGACCATCCTCCCACATCTCCCGACCATCCTCCCACATCTCCCGCCCAGCGTCCCACATCTCCCGCCCAGCGTCCCACATCTCCCGACCATCCTCCCACATCTCCCGACCATCCTCCCACATCTCCCGACCATCCTCCCACATCTCCCGACCATCCTCCCACATCTCCCGACCATCCTCCCACATCTCCCGACCATCCTCCCACATCTCCCGACCATCCTCCCACATCTCCCGACCATCCTCCCACATCTCCCGACCATCTCCCATATTCCCCGTTAAATTTTCATGGTAAATGCTGGTAAAACTTTTCCTAATGGATCAATATCATAACATGAACACGAGAAAATATATTTTATGTAAAAAAATGAAAATTTCACAATTTCATATACCTTTACAAATTTAATATTTCACCAATTTTTATTTTATTCATTATGGGCTCAGAATGGCATATAACGTTTATTTTTGTTTATATAAAATCTAGTTAGTTAGTATAGTTTACTGTAAACAATAATCAATGTGACTATCAAAATAGGCGCAAAATTTAGACGCAAAAATTTAGAAGTCCAAAATTATGAATTAATGAAGGAAGGAAATTAATTTCCCCTTAGAACTAAGACCTTTGCATATAATATGTAAAAATTGTGAGAATCGCTCAGAAACTGAACTTTGTATGTTGTCTCAAAGTTGAAAATCCTCTTCATATAGAAAAAATAAGTTAAAGTTCTCGACAATGAATGTAATAGTTCGAATTTTTATGACGTATCTTGTAAGCTTTAATAAATATTGCTTGGCATTCGTACTCTGATATGTCATAGTTTTAGGTCAATATGTGATGAAATGAAGTGAAGAAAAAATACCATGTTTTCTATAGGGATAATGGGTTAGGGATATATAAGTATACCATATATAAGTGATAAAGTCATTCAGCTGGTACCCATTCAGTAAAACATCTCATTGAGACAAATAAAATAAAGTTAGAAATCTCTAAATAATTTTTCAAACAAACAAAAAATTAAAAGTCACAAGTTCTACTACCTGTGGCCTGTGGCTGATTCTCATGGTGAACAATTTTGTTCCAAAACGACATCCTTAGTGACGGGAATGCATTCTCCGAGAAGTAGAAGCCACAACAAAATCAACTGAGAAACAAAGGAGAAAAAATCAATAAATAACAATACCCAATTTTTTTTTAAATTCGTTGACAGGTGCTCGTACACAAGGACGTACGAAATATTGGCATTGAACAATGTCTTTATGTAGTATATAATAACATTCAGCAAAATACTCATTATGTGTGAAATTTGGCCCTTCAGGTGGCACTCAGCCGTGCTAGAAGATACAAGCTGCATATCCACTTTTATTCTCTTCTCATTACTAATCTTTTTTGGTCGTCGGACAGATGCTTGTAACTCTTTATCACTGTATTATACCTGAGTTTCAATGAATAGGAAGGTGTTATTGTTATCATCAGTACCCGCCGTGCACGGATTTATTTTTAAACAAATTTGTATACAATGTATTTATTAACATTTTGGGATGAGTTTTTCACGACGATGATGCCAAATAATGTGAGATTTGTTTAACATTTGTGAATATTTTTCATGTTTTTGACGAGTATTTGTGTTCACCCGGCCAGTTACGTGGCTGTGTCCTGTGTGTCAGTGTCACGCAGCGGTGTCCTGTGTGTCAGTGTCACGCAGCTGTGACCTGTGTGTCAGTGTCACGCAGCTGTGTCCTGTGTGTCAGTGTCACGCAGCTGTGACCTGTGTGTCAGTGTCACGCAGCTGTGTCCTGTGTGTCAGTGTCACGCAGCTGTGTCCTGTGTGTCAGTGTCACGCAGCTGTGTCCTGTGCGTCAGTGTCACGCAGCTGTGACCTGTGTGTCAGTGTCACGCAGTTGTGTCCTGTGTGTCAGTGTCACGCAGCTGTGACCTGTGTGTCCATGTGACGCAGCTGTGACCTGTGTGTCCATGTCACGCAGCTGTGACCTGTGTGTCCATATCACGCAGCTGTGACCTGTGTGTCCATATCACGCAGCTGTGACCTGTGTGTCCATATCACGCAGCCGTGACCTGTGTGTCCATATCACGCAGCTGTGACCTGTGTGTCCATGTCACGCAGCTGTGACCTGTGTGTCCATGTGACGTAGGGGTGACTGTAGAGTAGGACTCAGCCTTGGAGTACAGTACTACTATCGAGCGTTCACGACGTCACCAAACTGATGTACTACTTTGTCTGTATCTAACCTCACTCAGGACCGACGAATAAGAAAACGGGATGTCACGTCAATATTACAAAATGATTAACGTATGATACAGCAACCATGAACCAATACATCAGCAGTATCTTACTTTACAATTACAATCACCTATTATAATAAGTGCAACCTATCATACAGTAACCATCACCCATTACAGTAGCAGTAACCTACCATACAGTAACCATCACCCATTACAATAGCAGTAACCTACCATACAGTAACCATCACCTATTACAATAGCAGTAATCTACCGTACAGTTACCATTACCCATTACAATAGCAGTAACTACCATACAGTAACCATCAACTATTTCTAAACAGCGTACCATGATCTATTATGAATGACTCACATCTATATAAATAAAAATGGAAATGTTCACATCCACAAAGTCCGTGACGAGGATTCGAACCTGCAGCAAAGAGCATCCCAGACGCTGCCTTAATCGACTGAGCTACGACATGGTCAAAAGAGTTGAAACCAAAGTTCTACTGAACTTACTGGATCCTGCAGCCTCTCCGAGACACAAACCAGGGTTTTACACAACTCCCCCCATGCACTCGAGCTATGTCAATAGGCCGTTCTCCTTCTTCGCCCTTACTTCATTACACACATAAATCACAATAACGTGATGCATCAAATGAATTTGTGGATTTGTTCATTTGATGCATCACGTTATTGTGATATCTGTGTGTAATGGAAATGTTCATCTGTGCATAACTGCTTATCTCCGAAAGTTCTTCACCAATTGCCTTGAAATTTTCACACAACGTTCCATTCGTATCCGAGCAGGTTTTTATATACATACTGTGTAGATGTCACGTCTGTGACGGTAAAAAAAATATGTTTTATTCTGAAAAACAGTGTTTTTCATGTGTTTATCATGTGAGGGGAAATATTTGAAACTTCTTTACCGATTGCTTTGAAATTTTGACACAACGTTGCATTCGAATAGGCGCCTCATTTTCTATATCTACTATATACATGCCTCCCCTGTGACAGGAAAAACATTTTTTTTTTTTAAACAGCGCCATCTGTTGGACGTAAGAGCAACACACGCTGTAATCTCCGAAAGTTCTTCACCGATTGCTTAGAAATTTTGACACAATGTTGCATTCATATAGGCGCGTCTTTTTATATACCTACTATAGAGATGCCACCCCTGTGACAGGTAAAAACATGCGTTTTTTTTAAAACAGCGCCATCTGTTGCACATAATTGCAACATGCACGCTATACTAAATATGTCACGAATTCCATTTCAATGGACAACACCCACCAGTGGGCCTTGAACCCAGAAAGCACAACCACCTTCCAGTAGCTGCCATAATTGATGCCATAGCTGTCCGATTGCATTGATAAATTTTATTCTTATAGATTTCGATTTATTTTATTTTTTATTGAATTATTTTGTGTGACATTGTGAAGAAATTGAGCTGTGCTGTTTACCATACCGTTCATTTAATAAGTATAAGTATAGATGCCACACCTGTGACAGGTAAAACTATGCCTTTCTTGAAAAACAGCGCCATCTGTTGCATGTAAAAGCAACACACATGGTATACTAAATATGTTACAATTCCATTTCAATGTTTCTGATGGCATTGATAAATATAATTTTCATAGATTTTGATTTATTTGCATTTTGGTTTAATTATTTTGTGTGAATTTCGTTGGAATTGAGCTGTGTTGCTTACCATACCGTTCATTTCATGAGTATAGTTTATTTTTTTTATTTTTTCATATTTTCATTTAATTTTTTAACTGTTTTCTAATATTTCAGTGATGGGAACATTAGGTCACTTGATGTTCCCAATTTTCTGATGGGAACATCATACCATTTTGGAAGGCATCGGACGAGGGAGTGGGGAATTGTGAGGATGACGAGGGGACGGAAGTGAGAGATGGTGGGGAGGACGAGGGGACAAGGGAGGGGGTAATGGTGTGGAAGGACGAGGGGACGGGGGATTTTGGGAGGGTGGGGACGAGGGTCTGAAGAATGGTGGGGAGGACAAAGGGACGGTAAAGTAGGGAATGGTTGGGAGGCCGAGGAGATGGGTGAGGGGGGGGGGGGAATAGTGGGGAGGACTGGGAGACAGGGAAGGTTGCTGAGTCACAGCAACGCGTGGCCGGGTACTGCTAGTTTTAAATAAAAATGAATGTATTACTTAAATTCTAAGGCTTTAGCAACAAAAATATGAAACACTTATTATAAAATAATTATTGTCGAGATGACTTGTATTAGGAATAAACATAGATTATTATTTTTTTTATTAACACATTAGGTACATGTGCATTAGTGCAGCTGCCCTAGACTATATGAAGTGGAGTACAGTGTGTCAAAAAAGCTAACTAGGTGATGCTAAAAAATCCCCATCACACAGGATGGTTAGTCATACAGAGGCATGTGATAAGCGGTCTGCACTGGCAGACTCCGGATGCATTTTGAGGATATCAACAGCACAAGATTGAATAAGGTAGCAGTGGTAATACAAGTCCCCATCTCGCAGGATGGATAGTCATACAGAGCCATGTGTTTCAACAAAGATTATTACATCTCCGGAGGACGACAAACTCTTAGGAAAATTTCCGCCAGGTTTAACTTACCTGAAATTGTTGTCTGTATCTATAATAGATAATATCTCATTTTGTCTGTCGGTCTGTTCGACGTTGAATGTCAGACGGTTGAGTTAGATTAATGCAACATTTCCTGGTGAATTGTGATTGTATCGCTAATGTCGGAGGGGTGATTGGGATCGACTCCCATACCCATCTTTATGAAGGATTCGATCCAGTTGTGACAACCGATGACTCCTATGGAGTCTAAAATGTGGGTTAGATTGTTCGATAGAGTGTTTTCCAAATTATTTCTCAGCCGTTGATCGAACATTAATAATGCTGATTCAACGTCAATGACGTTGACTCATCGTTGATTCAACGTTGATAACGTTGATTCAGCGTCGATGACGTTGATTCAGCGTCGATAACGTTGATTCGGAGTCGATAACGTTGATTCAGAGTAAATAACGTTGATTCAGAGTCGATAACGTTGATTCAAACTCGATAACGTTGATTCAACGCCCATAACGGTGATTCAACGTCGATAACGTTGATTCAACATAGATAACATTGATTCAACGTCGATAACGTTGATTCAACGTCGGTAACGTTGATTCAACGTCGATAACGTTGATTCAATAGTTTTAACTGTTTTTCTTATATTTCGGTGATGGGAACGTCAGATCTCTTGATGTTTCCAATTTTCTGATGGGAACATCAGATCATTTGGCAATGCATCGGACGAGGGAGTGAGGAATGGTGGGGAGGACGAGGGGACAGGGGAGGGGAAAATGGTGGAGAGAACTGATAGAGACAGGGGACGGTTGCTGTCACAGATTATAGCTAGTTGTAAAAAAAAATTATTAATTAAAAAATAGTTTTTGTCCTATGCTTTTGACAATTTTTCTTTTGAAAGTTTGTCCTTGTTTCACTTCTAACACTGCAATTATCAAGTAATGTCAAACTCGTTTAGTAATGAGTTTTGTGTTATTTTCTGTTGCGGGTTGTTTGGACGATGGAGATTTTACTGTTGTTCTTCCAGTGTTGTTTTGTGTGATGTTTCCTCCTTTAAATGCTTTGTGGGCACTCGAGTGTATAATTGAACCTGTAACTAACGATTTATCATGTGAAGTGCGGTTTAATGGTTTTTTTGGTAGTATAGTATATCATCCAGGCGTAGGAATAAGCTGTTTCGCTTAATTTCTTTAATTTTTAATATCTTATTATTTTCTTTGATAATATATCTTTATTATATAAAGAAACAATATGCTATGGGATGACTCTTATAACTATGTTACATTTAAATTTAATTTATTAAATTTAATTGAACATATTTGCATGGGAAGAGAGCACATTAATAACAACTGAGGTGCAGGCGTGGTGGAGTGGCCCCAACTGTCACTGCTGCTTCACATCTTGCAGCAGTAGAGAGTGAGGTCTCGGGCACACGGCCGGCGCCGACGGCCAGCGGCCAACACGCCGCTTAGCCTCGTCCCACACAATGTTTGCTTCACCCCCCCCCCCCCCCCCGTTCCTCAGCGGGAATGGCTACTGCCTAAATTTGGTTGTTGTCTTTTGTGCTGTGATTGGTGACTTTTGACGAGCTTTTTGTTTGCACATATATGGGCACAAGCCGGTGTTGTTCAACATCACTTGTCACTAAATATCTAAGACATTTACTACCTCTGTGACAAATGTCGATTTCTGTCTAGTTATGGTTTACCTGTACTAAAAGTATTAGAGAGAAAAGGTAATTAAGAATCTTGAAGCAGCATAAGAACTACAAATTAATAAGTGTCATGTGTTTGGCAAGCATGTGTGGTGGTGTTGCTGAATGCCGCCAGAATAAAGGATTAAAAGACACCTGATTTCGCTGCCAACAGATGAAAGGCAGATCTGCATGTTGGTCAGACAGGATACGTGCAGCTGGTTCAGGGAGCAAGTCTCTGAGGAGAGAATTACCATATAAACTACCCTGTTCACCTGAGGCTAGTTGCAAGAATGTGGACACACTAATTAATTGGAAATTGCAGTTTCCGGTTGCAAGCATTTTTCAATTAGGGACTGTATGAAGAATACGAACTGAGGTAGCAGTAATACTGTAGAGATAAGTCTCTTTATTCCACCACCCCACCTGTGACCCCTTCTGACCTCCCACCCCACCTGTGACCCCTTCTGACCTCCCACCCCACCTGTGAACCCTTCTGACCTCCCACCCCACCTGTGACCCCTTCTGACCTCCCACCCCACCTGTGAACCCTTCTGACCTCCCACCCCACCTGTGAACCCTTCTGACCTCCCACCCCACCTGTGAACCCTTCTGACCTCCCACCCCACCTGTGAACCCTTCTGACCTTCCACCCCACCTGTGACCCCTTCTGACCTCCCACCCCACCTGTGAACCCTTCTGACCTCCCACCCCACCTGTGAACCCTTCTGACCTCCCACCCCACCTGTGAACCCTTCTGACCTCCCACCCCACCTGTGAACTTTTCTGACCTTCCACCCCACCTATGAACCCTTCTGACCTCCCACCCCACCTGTGAACCCTTCTGACCTTCCACCCCACCTATGAACCCTTCTGACCTCCCACCCCACCTGTGAACTTTTCTGACCTCCCACCCCACCTGTGAACCTTCTGACCTCCCACCCACCTGTGAACCCTTCTGACCTCCCACCCCACCTGTGAACCCTTCTGACCTCCCACCCCACCTGTGAACCCTTCTGACCTCCCACCCCACCTGTGAACCCTTCTGACCTCCCACCCCACCTGTGAACTTTTCTGACCTTCCACCCCACCTATGAACCCTTCTGACCTCCCACCCCACCTGTGAACCCTTCTGACCTTCCACCCCACCTATGAACCCTTCTGACCTCCCACCCCACCTGTGAACTTTTCTGACCTCCCACCCCACCTGTGAACCTTCTGACCTCCCACCCCACCTGTGAACTTTTCTGACCTTCCACCCCACCTATGAACCCTTCTGACCTCCCACCCCACCTGTGAACCCTTCTGACCTCCCACCCCACCTGTGAACTTTTCTGACCTCCCACCCCACCTATGAACCCTTCTGACCTCCCACCCCACCTGTGAACTTTTCTGACCTTCCACCCCACCTATGAACCCTTCTGACCTCCCACCCCACCTGTGAACCCTTCTGACCTTCCACCCCACCTATGAACCCTTCTGACCTCCCACCCCACCTGTGAACTTTTCTGACCTCCCACCCCACCTGTGAACCTTCTGACCTCCCACCCCACCTGTGAACCCTTCTGACCTCCCACCCCACCTGTGAACCCTTCTGACCTCCCACCCCACCTGTGAACCCTTCTGACCTCCCACCCCACCTGTGAACTTTTCTGACCTCCCACCCCACCTGTGAACCCTTCTGACCTCCCACCCCACCTGTGAACCCTTCTGACCTCCCACCCCACCAACCATCCTCCATACATCAACCATCCTGACCACCCCCGTCAACCATCCTACACCCTCCTGGCCACCTCGGTCAACCTTCCTACTCCCTCCTGACCACCAACCATCCTACACCCTCCTGACCACCACCAACCATCCTACACCCTCCTGACCACCACCAACCATCCTACACCCTCCTGACCACCACCAACCATCCTACACCCGCCTGACCACCACCACCAACCATCCTACACCCGCTTGACCACCACCACCAACCATACTTCACCCTCCTGACCATCCCCACCAACCATACTTCACCCTCCTGACCACCACCACCAACCATCCTACACTCCTGGACACCCCCATTAACCATCCTACACCCTCCTGGTCACCCCTGTCAACCATCCTACACACTTCTGGTTACCCCTGTGAACCATACTTCACCCTCCTGGCCACCCCAGTCAATCATCCTACACACTCCTGGTCATCCCTACCAACCAACCTACATGTCGGAAATTTCCGACACCAAATTATTAACCCGTGACAAACCAGATTGGAGTAATTATGTTTAGCAATTACTAACTTTGCGAAGAAAATGTTCCTAGAGACTCCTTGGAAATAATATAGAAGTATTGCGTCAGCCAATGTCGACGAATCTGATAAACTCGGTAGTGAACGTAACTCTTCCTGTATACAAGTTAAATATTCTAGAAAACTCTTTATTACAATCAGATTCAATTGAAATCTGTGAATAAATAAATATCTTCCCCCGCGGATAATAAATTTTGCTGAAAATTAGACGCTACCAGAACCTGGATGACGCCACGGCGCACCAGAGCCACGGCGCACCAGAGCCACGGCGCACCAGAGCTTACACAGACCTCCGAGCCGAACAGACGTGTCAGGACGCGCTCCTGATTAACATGGGCATACATAGTATCTAAAGCGATTCGTGCCACAGGCTCTTCAGAGTCCATCTAATCCACCTTGTTACGAATCTTGCATAGATTCTAACATTATCATGATGCTTATATTACTTTATTGTTCTGTTCTATAATTAGTATAGCATCTCAAAACTCTTGAGTCTTAAGGAGCTGCACAAATGCACCAGATGTTTGAAATCACATGACCCCAGTACCTGTGCAACACCACTACACACTTGCAACAGGTGCCATAAGGGGTAACACCATACAATACTGTGTGGTGATACTAGACAAAGGTCACCTAAACGCCCAGTGGAGGAGTGTTAGAACCCTTGAGATCTTAGGAAGGTTCTTTTCCCGCAGTGATCAACGTATACGAAAATCAGCCTTGTCAAATAGTGTCTAGGGTATGAATAAAACACTGCATAAACGGGAAAACAATATAACTACGCTAAGGGTGACAAAACATAACATATTAATCGTAAAAATATAACATCCAGAATACTCTTTAACATGCAATAATATCAATGAAAATCCTTAGTAAACACAGACCATCGCTAAAAACACATGAATGAATAAATTGTGTAGCACAATTAGTCATACCAAGAGAATTAACTGAGTAATGAGCTAAATAAACAATGTGCCCTGACTTAACTTGTACACATGTCTCCTCTCCATGCAGCTACCCACGCGTCTCACTACATCCTGGCTCGCAGGGCAGGCGTCCTACCAACACATCAACTAAGCATCCACATGCACTCTTGTGAAACGCTACTAACAAAAGTATAGTACTAATAACCGAATCATTAGTAATCTAAGGAGTATATAATACTGTTACATTACTCACCAGAATTTAATGGCAAACAATAATAGGAATTGCAGGCGATGAGTCACAATAACGTGGCTAAAGTATGATGACCAGACCACACACTAGAAGTGTGAAGGGTCGTCCCTTCACCTTCTAGTGTGTGGTCTGGTCATCAATAATAGGAATTAATCAAGGATGAAGTATAAACACTAGCGTGACAACCAGACCAACTCTGGACACATCCAAGTATGGTCATCCCTCCACACGGAAGAAACCACACTCCCTCCAACAGGAAATAACTTGCTCAAGCCTCGTAAAATAATAATGCAACTCAGGCACACTACAGCATGTTACAATATATATCATACAAGTCTATAATCATACAATGTCAATCGGATACACAACTGGATACTATACTAATTATAGAACAGAACAATAAAGTAATATAAGCATCATGATAATGTTAGAATCTATGCAAGATTCGTAACAAGGAGGAAACTAATACCACAGTGCAGTACTGTAAAGTACGACAGGATTATAATGCACTAACCACAAAGTCCAACAATAACGCGACTTTACCAATTGCTCAATTATATATAAGCAACAAAGGGTCCAAGGTCGCCACTCGTGGGCTATTTGATCAGCGATCACAAAAGGCGTTTGTCACCAAGATGGCATATGACTTAAAACTAAAAAACATACATCAAGTAAAATTGAAAATCTCAAGATTCCTAACCAACACATGATCCCAAAATTATTAGGTAGTTCGCTCACTAGTACGTTTTGGCTCTTATGCCAAAACCAGTACAAAGCTATAGTGATAGACAAAATACCATCGGACCTGTATGTACATATTCTAAACACCACAGCCAAAATCCTCCAAACAAAAGGAATTGAGTTGGCTGATAACAAAATTAAGTGTGATCACCTAACCGATATCCATATGCTTGTAGGTGCGGATTATTATTATAAATTCATCACTGGAAGCACTTAACAGCAGGGAATGAACCTGTTACTGTCTGCAGGAGGCAAATTTCTCACTGGCCGATTGAGTCAAGGACACCTAAACCTGTGGACAGCAATCAAGTCAACCCAGTGATGGTTGCATGACTAGGCCTAGAGCAGTCACCACTTAAATTCAGTGACATGATCGAAGATGAGCTCGATCCCCTTGTACACAAATTATGGGATCTAGATACTCTAGGCATTGTTCCTGAGTATCCTCGTCCAGACAATACATGGGTGAAATCGGTGAAATCAGATACTGATAAATTACCCATGAGGAAACTGCTATCACAAGTCAGCAAACCGTTTGACCCTTTGGGGCTAGTAAGCCCCATGTTAATTATGGGTAAACTGCTTATGCAGGAATGCTGGGAAAGTAAAATAAGTTGGGATGATCCATTACCAATACTATTACTAAAAAGATGGCAACAGTTAACAATAGATCTAAGTATCCTAAACAACCTTAAGTTTCCTCGTAATACAGTCAAACATGACCAACCAGTAAAGCTGCATGTGTTTTGTGATATCTCACGAAAGGCGTATGGCATGGTAGCCAATTTAGTAACAAATGAAGAGGCCACACTGCTCAAATCCAAAGCTAGAGAGGCACCATGAGAGAAACTGTCATTGCCACAATTAGAATTAACCGCCCTACTGTTAGGAGTTAGATTTACTGATTGCCGGAACAAAACATTGAGTGATCGTCTTATAATTACAAAACTCTCTACATAAGTAATTGCGTTAGGGAAATAAAGGAACTGTCAGCAGGGAACAAACTAAGACATGTGCCTACTAAAGAAAATCCCGCTGACTACCTTTCCAAGGAACTGATGTTAGGGCAATTAGCCAAAGCCGAGATGTGGCTCATTGTACCTCAGTGGCTAATCAGTGACCAGTGGCCTAAACAAAAGCCACAAGACATGACCAGTGACCAATGTCTCTGTTCCCATTGAGACACCAGAACCATCTCGGACTCTCGCAATTGATTCTAGTCAGTACTCAGAATTAAATAAATTACTAGGTGTAACCCAAGTAGCATTTGATTTCTTGAATAGAATAGGATTCAAATACCTATTTCTTAGTATATTAAAGTACTGGGTCAAGTGAGCCCAAACTGAAATTTATGGGAAGGATTATGGAAAACCTCCCTGATAAATTAATAAAGAATCTGAGTCTCTGGTTTGACTAAGACAATCACAACATTCTAAGGTGCAGAGGACGATTAACACGTGCCATTCTTGACTTAGATGTAAAAAATACAATGTTACTTCCCTGACACCACATTATCAGTCAGCTAATTGTCTT
Source organism: Procambarus clarkii (assembly GCF_040958095.1). Lineage (NCBI taxonomy): Eukaryota > Metazoa > Arthropoda > Malacostraca > Decapoda > Cambaridae > Procambarus > Procambarus clarkii. The sequence goes on along the minus strand of NC_091243.1, from coordinate 2,136,157 downwards.
GCATATCCACAAGCACAGCCCCTTACATGGTGGAGTATTAGATACTCTTACCGACCTGAGACAAAAGTTTTGGCTTCCTCAAGGTCGTCCGACTATAAAGTCTATCATAAAATCTTGAGTAATCTGTCGGAGGTACAACGCTCGGGTGTGACCTTATCCAGGACCTCCACCACTCCCTAGAGAACGAGTTGTCCACCTTCGTCCTTTTGGGACCACTGCGGTAGATTACACAGGAACAATAACCCTCATAGACAGCAAAGACAAGGTTCCAGTGAAACCCTCCATATACCTCTTCACTTGTGCAACCACAAGAGGGGTACACTTAAAAGTGACTCCCGACATTAGGGATGAGGCATTCATACAAGCCTTTTGTAGGTTCGCTGCCAGTTGATCATGCCCTAAATTGATGATCTAAGACAATGGGTCCAACTTGGTGGCTGGGGAAGAAGTCTGCGAGAAATATGGAATCTCCCAGAGGTACATTCTTCTCTCAAACAAAGGTACTGCCACTGAAAGTTAATACCTCCCAGAGCACCGTGGCACGGTGGTTTCTATGAACGCATGATAGGAACAGTAAAACGTGGCCTAAGAAAACCCCTACACCGTCACAAATTGACTTACCAGAGCTCCAAACTATTGTCATTGAAATAGAAGCTCGAGTCAACAACCAACCACTGACCTACCTCTTCGATGATATTTCCCAACAAGAACCACTAAGTCCATCCCATCTGATTCATGCGGGACTTCTTAGCTTTCTAGTGTCCCTAGCGGACGAGGAATTAGATGATTCTTCAAGTGTCAGAGGAAGTGACTTAGTTCAGAGTTGCAAGCGTTTATCCAGGGTGATAGGTCAATGGAATGACATGTGGGCTCGAGAGTATCTAACATCTCTGAGAGAATATCATTATGGAGCAAGTAGCCCCTACAATAAAATTAATCTGAAGCCTGTTGATATTGTCCTTTGTGGACAGTGACCGACCACGTTCAGAATGGCCCATAGATAGAATAGTTTCTGTTTACCCAGACCACCAACGCCTCTTAAATGATAGTGTGCGTCAAATGCCAAGGTACTACTACTCTTAAGACATTAGAAGAATTAGTTCCTCAAGAGCTTACAGGGAATGAAGTCACTCATAACCCTATAATACCTGCCACTCCAGAAAGGAACATTCCTCCAAAATGGAGCACACGTCCGGAACGGACCGCTGAATAACAGAGTTAAATTCAAACAATATTACAACTGTGAGTAAATACAGCTGTATAAAACGACGACTGAATTTGATACAGTTATCATTAGCTGAGGTGGTTCCAAGGGTCTCACCGGAGGATCAGTGACCAGTTTAGTTATATCTCAGTGCCTGAATAGTTATAAGTCACAACGACCAATGTCACTGATCCCTCTGTAGTCCTGGAACCCTACTTGACTGTGATGATTGATCATATTCAGTCCTCCAAGTAAATTAAAATGTAATCATCTTCTTGAGATGGTTATCTTGAGATGATTTCGGGGCTTTTAGTGTCCCCGCGGCCCGGTCCTCGATCAGGCCTCCACCACCAGGAAGCAGCCCGTGACAGCTGACTAACACCCAGGTACCTATTTTACTGCTAGGTAACAGAGGCATAGGGTGAAAGAAACTCTGCCCATTGTTTCTCGCCGGCGCCTGGGATCGAACCCGGGACCACAGGATCACAAGTCCAGCGTGCTGTCCGCTCGGCCGACCGGCTCCCATCATGCTAGGAAATCTAGCATAACCCGAGTTAGCAGGACAGCAAAATTACTTCCAAACATCCAAATTCCAAAAACAGTATTCCAAACTGTTACTAATCCAATGTTAAATTATAATTTTGAAGGAGAATATCAGTGTACGTCAGTCCTAAACAGTGGACTATGTACCGTGTTTCTTTCTCCCGGAATTATGCCGGAAATTTCCGACACCAAATTACTAACCCTTGGCCTACCACCCCCACCAATCATCCTCCACCCTCCTGACCATCCACCACCAAGCATCCTCCACCCTCCTGACCACCCAGACCAACCATCCTCCACCCTCCTGACCATCCACCACCAAGCATCCTCCACCCTCCTGACCACCCAGACCAACCATCCTCCACCATCCTGATCATCCACCACAACCATCCTCCACCCTCCTGACCATCCACCACCAAGCATCCTCCACCTTCCTGACCACCCAGACCAACCATCCTCCACCACAAACTTCCTCCACCCTCCTGATCACCCCCACCAATCATCCTCCACCCTCCTGACCACCCAGACCAACCATCCTCCACCCTCCTGACCATCCACCACCAAGCATCCTCCACCCTTCTGATCATCCCCACCAATCATCCTCCACCCTCCTGACCATTCCCCTACCAACCATCCTCCACCATCCGGACAACCACCGACCAACCATCGGTGGTACGGACCCGAGTCCAGCGTCCGAGCACGGAGCAGTGATGACAACGTCATCTGTGGGTCAGCTCCCAAAACCCCCTCCAAATGGACGATGCCATCTAGCGGGGACGGGATATACCGGCCACGGGGGCTGGTTTCCCGTCTTAATCAGCTCGTAACGTAGCCGCTGCTGACCTCTGGTTAGGTGGCGCTTAGACAGCAATGCCATCAATGGAGTGGATAGGTGGACGTTTGTGTCTAAGTCTGTAAGTGAGGTGCCCTAGAGTGTCCCCAACACTAATGACGTGTCTGATTACAGAGTCGACCTGGGACTGCTGTATTGGACGATGAGACAGTCTACCCAAGGCAGCCAAAGTCTCTCCACATGTTTGCTGCAGAAGCTGTGAGTCACCCCCGGACGAACACTGTTGAGTGTGTTAGCCTGCCTGTGACGTGGCAGTACCAGGAATCGTCTTATCTGGGGGCTGGCTGGTGGAAGAGACTAGCCCCTGTGGCGCGGAGAGAGGAGAGTGATCTGCGGAATCTCACGAGGCTCCTGCCTAGGGCTCGCAACCCTAGTATCGGTCGTGGAGTGGCCTACACAGCGGAGCTGATTGGAACCTGCCAGCTACAGGCTGGATTTGTGGTTGAGGGCCTCCACGACGGTGCACCCAGTGGGACTGTGATTTGGCTGGCCTGTGGCCAGGGTAGATTGGCCGAGAGAATCAGAGGATTCATCGTGGGCCACGACGAAGAGAACCAGGGCTACTCATCTTGAGCACCGTGGAGCATCCTGTGTCTTCAGAGGAAGACTAATCTGTATATAATAAGTGTAGTTATAGCAACCCCGCGTGTGACTGTGATATATTTATTTATGGTGGTGGTAGCAATATATATACAAAAGCAGTGCATTTGTATCCCTTCCCTTTTAATTTACTTGCGTTACGGAACACACCCGTTGAAAGCCACTACTAACTTGGGGCCGGATACCCAAACTCTAATAACATCAGAGAAGAACCCAGTTGCGACCCAATAGGGCCGTAACAGAACCGTAATTCTTTCTCCCGGAATTATGTCGGAAATTTCCGACACCAAATTACTAACCCTTGGCATACCACCCCCACCAATCATCCTCCACCCTCCTGACCATCCACCACCAAGCATCCTCCACTCTCCTGACCACCCAGACCAACCATCCTCCACCATCCTGATCATCCACCACAACCATCCTCCACCCTCCTGACCATCCACCACCAAGCATCCTCCACCTTCCTGACCACCCCTACCAACAATCCTCCACCATCCTGACCATCCCCAACAACCATCCTCCACCCTCCTGACCACCCCCACCAACCATTCTCCACCCTCCTGACCATCCCCACCAATCATCCTCCACCCTCCTGACCATTCCTTTACCAACCATTCTCCACCATCCGGACAACCACCGACCAACCATCCTCATCCATCCTGACCCCTCCCCCCAACAACCATCCTCCAAAGATAATGACAAGGAGGTGTGTGAAAAACTGAACAAGAGATTCCAGGAGGTCTTCACATTAGAGCAGGGAGAAGCCCCCTGTACTAAGATAGGAGGCTCTGTCAAGCAGCCCTGGAGGAATTTGAGCTCACCAGTGATAGAGTCAAAAGGAATCTGTTGGAGCTGAATATGTAAAAGACTGTTTGGCCTGACAGAATCTCAACATAGATACTAAAAGAGGGTGCAGAAGCACTATGTGTGCCATTCCTTATGGTGTATAACAGGTCACTCAAAAGAAAAGAGTTGCCATAAAACTGGAATATAGCCTGCACGTAACCTGTGTAGATATAGCCTGTGTAGGGCCAGTTACCCTAAATTGTATACCATGCAAGATGGTGGAGAAGATCGTGAAGAAAGGCTCGTATAACATTTGGAAAAATAGGAACTTCGTAAAATACCAGCATGGGTTCTGGGATGGAAAAGCTTGCCTTGGAGATTTAATAGAATTCTATGGCCAAGAACAAACATTAGGCATGAAAGATATGGGTGGGCAGAGAACATTTTCTTGGACTGTCAAAAGCCTTTGATACAGTACCTGATAAAAGGCTGTTTCAAAAGTTGGAGAAACAAGCAGGAATAAAAGGTAAGGTATTCCAGTGGATCAGGGAGTATCTAAGCAACAGGAAACAGCAAGTTACTATGAGGGGGGAGACATCAGAGTGGCGAGATGTTACCAGCAGAGTCCTACAGGGCTCTGTACCTGGACCCATCCAGCTTCTGATATATGAAACGATCTTCCAGAAGGTATAGACTCATTCCTCTCAATGTTTGCTGATGATGCAAAAATTATGAGAAGAATCAAGACAGATGAAGATAGAGACTACAGGACGACCTGGACAAACTGAAGGAATGATCAAGAAAACGGCTACTAAAGTTTAATTCTGGAAAGTGTAAAGTAGTGAAATTAGGCGAAGGGAGCAGAAGGCTGAACACAAGGTACCTTCTGGGAGGTGAAATCCTGCCAGAGTCAAAGAGAGAGAAAGATCTGAGGGTTGATATCATACCCCAGAGGCCCTCATCAAAAGGATATCAACAGTAGCATATGTGAGACTGGTCAACATAAGAACTGCTTTTAGAAACTTGTGTAATGAATCATTGAACTCCTTATATATCATTAATGTCAAACCAATCCTGGAGTATGTAGCACCAGCCTGGAGTTCATATCTAGTTAAGCACAGGAAAATTTTAGAGAATAATTAGATGTATGCCACCAGACTCGTCCCAGAACTGAGAGGTATGAGTTACAAGGAAAGCCTACGGGAACTAAACCTTACGTCCCTGGAAGACAGATGTGTAAGGGGAGACATGATCACCTCCTACAAACGTTTCATAGGAACTGACAGGGTGGAAAAGACAAACTATTTAGCTTGGGTGGAACACGAACAAGCGATTACAGGTGGAAATTATGTGGCCAAATTAGTCATTAGAAATAACACTTTCAGTGTCAGAGTAGTTATCAAATGGAATGCATTAGGCAGTGAAGAGGTGGAGGCAGACGCCATGCACAGTTTAAAAGGAAGATATGATAGAGTTCAAAAGGCTTAGGAATCTGTACACAAGTTGAGAGGGGGGAGCAAAGAGCCTAGGCTTAACCCGCGGTAGTACAACTGTGGAAGAACAACTAGATGAGTACCTTCTTGACAACCTCCCGAGTGTGTGGACACATCACTCACTCTCCTGACCTTTGTGGATACACCTCGCACTTTCACAACCTGTGGTGACGCTCCCACACAATCACACTAACTGAGTCGACATCTCACACACCCTCACTACTTGTGTAGATGCTCCACACATTCATGTTGTATAGTGACACCCCACACACTCCTGTGTGGGCAACTACACACATAAACCAACTGTGTGGAATCCTCACACACGCTCACCCCTTATGTGGACACCCTTACAATAACACAGTGAGGTGTTGCCTCACAATAACACACAGGGAGGTGTTGTCTCACAATAACACAGTGAGGTGTTGTCTCACAATAACACACAGTGAGGTGTTGTCTCATAATAACACAGTGAGGTGTTGTCTCACAGTAACACAGTGAGGTGTTGTCTCACAATAACACACAGTGAGGTGTTGTCTCACAATAACACAGTGAGGTGTTGCCTCACAATACCACACAGTGAAGTTTTGCCTCACAATAACACAGTGAGGTGTTGCCTCACAATAACACACAGGGAGGAGTTGTCTCACAATAACACAGTGAGGTGTTGTCTCACAATAACACACAGTGAGGTGTTGTCTCACAATACCACACAGTGAAGTTTTGCCTCACAATAACACAGTGAGGTGTTGCCTCACAATAACACACAGGGAGGAGTTGTCTCACAATAACACAGTGAGGTGTTGTCTCACAATAACACACAGGGAGGTGTTGTCTCACAATACCACACAGTGAAGTTTTGCCTCACAATAACACAGTGAGGTGTTGCCTCACAATAACACACAGGGAGGTGTTGTCTCACAATAACACACAGTGAGGTGTTGCCTCACAATACCACACAGTGAAGTTTTGCCTCACAATAACACAGTGAGGTGTTGCCTCACAATAACACACAGGGAGGTGTTGTCTCACAATAACACACAGTGAGGTGTTGTCTCACAATAACACACAGTGAGGTGTTGTCTCACAATAACACAGTGAGGAGTTGTCTCACAATAACACAGTGAGGTGTTGTCTCACAATAATACACAGTGAGGTGTTGTCTCACAATAACACACAGAGAGGTGTTGTCTCACAGTAACACAGTGAGGTGTTGTCTCACAGTAACACACAGTGAGGTGTTGTCTCACAGTAACACACAGTGAGGTGTTGTCTCACAATAACACACAGGGAGGTGTTGTCTCACAATAACACACAGTGAGGTGTTGTCTCACAATAACACACAGTGAGGTGTTGTCTCACAGTAACACACAGTGAGGTGTTGTCTCACAGTAACACACAGTGAGGTGTTGTCTCACAATAACACACAGGGAGGTGTTGTCTCACAATAACACACAGTGAGGTGTTGTCTCACAATAACACACAGTGAGGTGTTGTCTCACAGTAACACAGTGAAGTGTTATCTCCCAATAACACAGTGAAGTGTTACCTCACAATAACACAGTGAGGTGTTGTCTCACAGTAACACACAGTGAGGTGTTGTCTCACAATAACACACAGTGAGGTGTTGTCTCACAATAACACACAGTGAGGTGTTGTCTCACAGTAACACACAGTGAGGTGTTGTCTCACAGTAACACACAGTGAGGTGTTGTCTCACAGTAACACACAGTGAGGTGTTGTCTCACAGTAACACACAGTGAGGTGTTGTCTCACAATAACACACAGTGAGGTGTTGTCTCACAGTAACACACAGTGAGGTGTTGTCTCACAGTAACACACAGTGAGGTGTTACCTCACAATAGCACAGTGAGGTGTTGTCTCACAGTAACACACAGTGAGGTGTTGTCTCACAGTAACACACAGTGAGGTGTTACCTCACAATAGCACAGTGAGGTGTTGTCTCACAGTAACACACAGTGAGGTGTTGCCTCACAATAACACACAGTGAGGTGTTGTCTCACAATAACACAGTGAGGTGTTGCCTCACAATAACACACAGTGAGGTGTTGCCTCACAATAACACAGTGAGGTGTTGTCTCACAGTAACACACAGTGAGGTGTTGCCTCACAATAACACAGTGAGGTGTTGTCTCACAGTAACACACAGTGAGGTGTTGCCTCACAATAACACAGTGAGGTGTTGTCTCACAGTAACACACAGTGAGGTGTTGCCTCACAATAACACAGTGAGGTGTTGTCTCATAGTAACACACAGTGAGGTGTTGTCTCACAATAACACACAGTGAGGTGTTGTCTCACAGTAACACACAGTGAGGTGTTACCTCACAATAGCACAGTGAGGTGTTACCTCACAATAACACAGTGAAGTGTTATCTCCCAATAACACAGTGGGGTGTTACCTCACAATAACACAGTGAAGTGTTACCTCACAATAACACAGTGGGGTGTTACCTCACAATAACACAGTGAAGTGTTACCTCACAATAACACAGTGGGGTGTTACCTCACAATAACACAGTGGGGTGTTACCTCACAATAACACAGTGGGGTGTTACCTCACAATAACACAGTGAAGTGTTACCTCACAATAACACAGTGGGGTGTTACCTCACAATAACTTACAGTGGGGTGTTGCCTCACACCAAACCATTATGAAGTAATCCCGGAGCATTGTTTACATATTAACGTTTTATTCATGAATCACTCTAAAAATTGGGCGTACTGATTGCCGGAGTTTGTTAACAAATTAATTTAATTATTTTCAATTTTGCTTGTTTATGTCTATGTTCGAATATGTTGGTCAATTATTTTATGTGGTGTATTTGGGTATTTGTAAGGGTGAATATGAATTTTCTGTTGACGTTATTAATTTATCATTGTGCGAATGCGGTTACAGGGACAAGCTCCAGTTCCTGGTCTCCGAAAGCAACAAATTACCAACGAATTTTGCTACTGACCATATTTTAGTTATATTTTATTGATGTGAGATCTCGTGTGGGCTGTCTGACATTCTTGTTCACTTATTGTGTCTCTGTCATTCACTAATTGTCTATATATATATATATATATATATATATATATATATATATATATATATATATATATATATATATATATATATATATATATATGTCGTACCTAGTAGCCAGAACTCACTTTTCAGCCTACAATGCAAGGCCCGATTTGCCTAATAAGCCAAGTTTTCATGAATTAAAATATTTTCTCTAAATTTTTTCTTATGAAATGATAAAGCTACCCATTTCATTATGAATGAGGTCAATTTTTTTTTATTGGAGTTAAAATTAACGTAGATATGTGACCGAACCTAACCAACCCTACCTAACCTAACCTAACCTATCTTTATAGGTTAGGTTAGGTTAGGTAGCCGAAAAAGTTAGGTTAGGTTAGGTTAGGTAGGTTAGGTAGTCGAAAAGCAATTAATTCATGAAAACTTGGCTTACTAGGCAAATTGGGCCTTGCATAGTAGGCTCAGAAGTGAGTTCTGGCTACTAGGTACGACATATATATATATATATATATATATATATATATGTATATATATATATATATATATATATATATATATATATATATATATATATATATATATATATATATATATATATATATATATATCTGAGTATAACTTTCTAACAGGGACGTTAGAAAGAACTTTTTCAGTGTCAAAGTAGTTAAAATATGGAATTCATTAGGAAGTGATGTGGTTTAGGCTGACTCCATACACAGTTTCAAATCAACCCGTCCTCTTAAAAATAACGTCACTTTTCGCCCGAATGCGCACTATGGCCAAATTCGGACGTAATTTGAAATGAAATCGACTCACAAAAGTGACGTTCTGTTCCGTTTTCTATTTGAGTCGTCCGGCGTACGCGCAGAGGTTAGGAGAGGACACTTTAAATTAACGTTTTTCATAACGTTTTGGAACTTTATGAGAATTTCCCGGCCACCTAACCTAACAGAGGACCCTTAACTTACTGTTGTTGAAAAAAAAATCCCAAATTTATTTTCATGTTTTTCATTTTCAAATTAAGTCCAAATTCGGCCATGCGGGCAAATGGCCAAAAGCGACGTTCTTTTTAAGAGGACAGGTTGTTCAAATATAGATATGATAGAGCCCAGTAGGCTCAGGAATCTGTACTCCAGTTGATTGACAGTTGAGAGGCGGGGCCAAAGAGGCCAGAGCTCAACCCCCGCAAGCACAATTAGGTGAGTACAACTCATAAATACTGGTCGAGACAAACGTGAGATCCAGCTTCCCCCCGCCAATGTGGGTTGGTTCTGCCGAGTTAAGCAGATTGATTTCAGACACTTCATCCAAAAGGTGTTCAATATGTCTTCCGTTGGCGTCGGTTCTTGGTGAATCAAGTAGTAATTCACTATGAGCATTGAAGTCACCCGAGATGGTAATAGGTGTAGTGACTGCTTTTTAAAGTTTGCAGACAGATCCTTGTCGTGTTCTGTATAGCTCCTGTATACATTGAAGATGGACAGCATTGAGTTCCTCATTGTGTGATTAACACCCATAATTTCGACGTTCTCACCACAGTTGGGCAGGTCTATGATTGTCGTGGTATTGATATGATTTCTGACTAGAATTGAAATGCCTCTGTGCCACCTTGTGCAATTGGGCAGTGGAAACCTTGATATCCTGGGATATTGATATATCTTTTAGTCCTGGTGAATGTTTCTTGAAGTAAAACAATATCATTGTTGTCCTTGAGAAGCACTGCTCTGAGTGTTTGTGTTTTGTTTTTGAATCCTTGAATATTCCATTGTATAATCTTGAGATTGTCCATTATTCTGTTAGAGTCCAGAATATCCATTGAGTCCAAGGTAGTTTTTTAAGTGATGATTTTCCCAACGGCTTGTGTCTTCTTGGCTGGAGTGGAAACATTTTGCTTGGTGGGTGAGGAGACTCTCGGTTGGGTCCTAGCGTCTTTGCTACATCCAGCTACTGGGGCATTTAATGATGTGGAGATCATCATTCGAGCTTGGGAGGTCCTGGAGGCAATAGCAGGTATATTCGTTTTGCTGCCCTGATCTATTGGGTTGTTGTTGCCTTGTGGAGTAGTGCTTTATGTTCTCCAGTTATTGGAGACCCTGTTCTTGCTCAGACTAGAAGGAATTGGTGTTTTAGTCTGTTGCTGATTTGTATCTTCATTTATTTTAACTTGCCAAGGAGTGTACCACTGGCTTTTAACTAAGGGTCTGGTCGATTGTGGTCTAGAAGTTGTGGTTTTCGGTTGCTGGGATGATACGAAATCTTGTATTCTTTTTACCCTTTCTGGACATCGTTTGTCCCAGGCGTGATGTGTATCCCCGCAGTTTGGACATTTTGCTTTCGTTGGATTACCTTCTTTATGCAGATTCTTGCATATGTCGGTCTTGTGGAGCTCACTGCATACTCCACATCGTTCCGGGCCTCTGCAGTCATCTTTATGGTGGCTGAAGCGCTGACATCTATAACAGCGCATGGGTTCTGGATTGTACAGCCTTAGACTGAATTGGCCATAGATCCCAAGATGAGATGAGGGAGGTAAGGGCATTAATTAGGCGAGAGAGAGGTAAGGAGATGGAAATCTTAGAGGAAGATAAGAGCAAGGCAAAAGATACGGAAGGTAAGGTGAAATAAATGGTGAAATAATAGGAATAAGAAAGGGATCGTAAGAGAAAACAAGAGAAAGAAAAATAAAGATAAAAGGAAGGGCAGGCTTATGTTACGTCACGTTTATTTGAAAGTTTTGAACATTTGAGTATGTTCTTTAACAGGATAGAGTCAGCTGCAACCAAGTTCATGATTGAGTTATATGTAATGTTTTTATTTAGGTTGATTTTGGTGTTGGCAGTGCAAATTTTTTTAGTAATTTATTGTAAATTAGGCTTAACAAAGAGAAAGGATCAGGAAATTGAAAAGCTTTGGCTTTTCAATTTCAAGAGAGGGCTTTGAAAATGATTGCTAGATTATTTAAAAATTCTTATCCTTCATCATGAATTTTTTCTTTTCCTTTAAATTGAGTTTCCACTTTACTAGGTTTATTATTTTACCGTTTATGTATTGGGGTTCTCCCTCACGTTGGGCTATAATATGGTTGAAGTTTACTAAAATATTATATAGGGAGTTCAAGGTGATTTTGGGTGCAGAGAATTTAGGTTTAAATGTATTGTTTGTCTACTTGCTTACATTAATTCTATTTAATAATTATATATTTATTGTATGTATTTATGAGTTCAAGTCATTTAGTAATTACATTATCACTTGCTTTTCCTTTATGATTATCTTTCACAGTTTTTGGTTGAGTACATCATTCACAAGAAATATTTGCTTACTCTGTACCTCAAGGAACTACAGGAGTTTTAATACATTTTATAGTTTTAATTGAGAGGATTAGAAATATAATTCGACCTGGAACTTTAACGGTGCGATTAGCTGCTAATATAATTACTGGTCATTTATTATTAAGGCTCTTAGGGGAATAGGTCGTGCTATAGGTTTACGTGTTCTTCGGGTTCTTCTTATTTTACAGGTGCGTTTGTTAATATTAGTCTGCTGTTGTGGTAATTCAGTCTTGTGTGTTTGTTTAAGTACTTTATAAGTTATGGAAGTAAATTAATGTCGAGACATAGTTATCATACTTATCATTTAGTGGATATAAGACCTTGACCTTTGACCTGTTCAATCAGAGCTATAACATTAACTACAGAATTAATAAAGTCAATTCATCAATTTAGGGCAGATTTACTGTATTTTAGATTTGTGGGTGTAATTTTGACTATAATTCAACGATGACATGATGTTATTCGGGAAGGTACTTATCTGGGGTTACATACTGGAGCTATAATATGAGAATTGTGTTGAGGAATAATGTTGTTTATTTTGTCTCAGGTTATTTTCTTGTTTTTCTTTTTTGAGCTTTATATCATAGACGTTTATCTCCCCTAGTAGACGTGGGAAGGTATTAACCACCAAAGGGCAATCCTTGGTAGAGAGGTAGAGTATGGTGGAGAGGAAGAATATGTTGGAGAGGTTGAGTATGGTGAAGATATACATACACCATATGGAGTATAGTTGAGAGGTAGAGTATTGTTTAGAGGAAGAGTAAAGTGGTGAGGTAGTGTATGGTAGAGAGGTATAGTATGATGATGAAGAGGTAGAGTATACAGGAGAAGAGGTAGAGAACGGTGATAAACAGATACAGTGTGCTGAAGTAGTTGATAAGATTTTAGACTTACTGGCCTGTTATACAATCAAATATGTAACTATTTTATTGAGTCTTTTATATTGAAAGACATCCTAGCAAACCATGCAAAATGTTCTTGTCTATATTAATGAATTGCTGTTATTGTTTAAGATTCGCTACCTGGAACAAAAAGTTCCAAGTAGTACGGTCTATGGTGAGCCCGTAGTATTAATGATGGACCAACAGGAAAAAAAGAGAGAACAGTTTTTCAAGTTTCATCTCTTATGAATCCATTGTTATTCATCGTCACGCAGGACATGCCTACGTGACGATGAATAACAGAAACTTCCCTTAACAAATTCACGTATTAAATATGTGTAATATCTGACATATTACATTTTAACCTCAAGTAATATGTATTCCAATCTGCAGTTAAACCTAATGTCTTATATATGATATTCTGTCCAGTGTGGCAGTGAACAGAAGCAGAATCTTTACAGTAACACGACATAACTGAATTACTCCTGATTAAGAAAAATCGAATATTAATTTTGTCAATAGATTTTAATAATAATTATTCTCTTGTACTGCAATTTCCTTTTTTGTATAATAATGTCCATTTCCAGAACCATTTTGTAATGGTCAATGTTTATTGTTTATTGTATAGTCAAATACCAGAATTGTGTATTTGATGGACCTTGTGGTATTCCTGCTCTAAGTTCCCATACCCACCTTATTCTGGGTGAGGGTCAGGTCCAGTGCTGCCTTCCTCCCAGTGTCACCAGCTGCCTTATTCCCAGTGTCACCTGCTGCCTTCCTCCCAGTGTCACCTGCTGCCTTCCTCACAGTGTCACCTGCTGCCTTCCACCCAGTGTCACCTGCTGCCTTCCTCCCAGTGTCACCTGCTGCCTTCCTCCCAGTGTCACCTGCTGCCTTCCTCCCAGTGTCACCTGCTGCCTTCCTCCCAGTGTCACCTGCTGCCATCCTCCCAGTGTCACCTGCTGCCTTCCTCCCAGTGTCACCTGCTGCCTTCCTACCAGTGTCACCAGCTGCCTTCCTCCCAGTGTCACCTGCTGCCTTCCTCCCAGTGTCACCTGCTGCCTTCCTCCCAGTGTCACCAGCTGCCTTCCTCCCAGTGTCACCTGCTGCCTTCCTACCAGTGTCACCAGCTGCCTTCCTCCCAGTGTCACCTGCTGCCTTCCTCCCAGTGTCACCTGCTGCCTTCCTCCCAGTGTCACCTGCTGCCTTCCTCCCAGTGTCACCAGCTGCCTTCCTCCCAGTGTCACCTGCTGCCTTCCTCCCAGTGTCACCTGCTGCCTTCCTCCCAGTGTCACCTGCTGCCTTCCTACCAGTGTCACCTGCTGCCTTCCTACCAGTGTCACCTGCTGCCTTCCTCCCAGTGTCACCTGCTGCCTTCCTCCCAGTGTCACCTGCTGCCTTCCTCCCAGTGTCACCAGCTGCCTTCCTCCCAGTGTCACCTGCTGCCTTCCTACCAGTGTCACCAGCTGCCTTCCTCCCAGTGTCACCTGCTGCCTTCCTACCAGTGTCACCTGCTGCCTTCCTACCAGTGTCACCTGCTGCCTTCCTCCCAGTGTCACCTGCTGCCTTCCTACTAGTGTCACCTGCTGCCTTCCTCCCAGTGTCACCTGCTGCCTTCCTACCAGTGTCACCTGCTGCCTTCCTCCCAGTGTCACCTGCTGCCTTCCTCCCAGTGTCACCTGCTGCCTTCCCAGTGTCACCTGCTGCCTTCCTCCCAGTGTCACCTGCTGCCTTCCTACCAGTGTCACCTGCTGCCTTCCTCCCAGTGTCACCTGCTGCCTTCCTCCCAGTGTCAGCTCTCATGGTGTGTTATGAAGTTCCTCTCTACAACTTCACTTTTCACTTAACGATTCTGCCTATTGGAGTTTCTCAATTACTAGTAAATCTCTCTGTGTAAGCAGCGTTTGTGTCTTCGTATTCCTGGCCGAGTCTTGTATGCTAGGGGGTTTTATTTCACCAGAAACATGACTGTTATCATTCTGCTGTCAGAGTATCTGTGAAGTCTATTTTAATTTGTTTTACCAACTGATAATCCTTCAAACTTACAATTTGTTTTACGAACAGCGTCACTACTGTTCCTTGTATTTGTTAGTCATATTACTAAGTATTCCTCTGGAAATGAAGCAGCTGAGATCATATCAAGGATTTGGTTCATCCATTTCTGCAATATCAGATTTCTCACTAACCCTTCATTTTGTACATTTGCTTAGTTTATGTCTCTATCGGCAGTGGTATTCCATTTCATTGGGTTCATTTTCACACGCGTTCCATGACTTCTCAGACAGTAATGTATATTTGTTTCCTCTGGTATGGAATGACTGGATATATGAATTTTGTATTGTATAGGATGAGCAGGTGTGAGGCAGGAGGCTGAAGGGAAGAGAGATGCTGCAGGATGTAAATATTTATAGCCAAGTAAGGGTTGAGGGGAGGAGAGAGGCAGTGAACTACCGAGTTTTGGGAGAGTCGTGGGTTGAGCTAGAGTGAGGTTGACAGGTAGAGAAGGGCTGAGAGTGACAGAGCTCAAAGAGGGGCTTAGAAACAAAGTGGTGGCAGAGTCCGAGTTGGTTTGAATGTCAGAGAGGGATTGAGGAAGAGAGGAAGAGACATTTATAGATTTGTGATGCAGAGGAAAGCTGATAGGCACAAAGACACAGGAGACCAAAGAGAGAGACACAGAGAACCTAAGAGAGACACAGGGGACCTAAGAGAGACACAGGGGACCTAAGAAAGACACAGGGACCTAAGAGAGACACAGGGTCCTAAGAGACACAGGGGACCTAAGAGAGACACAGGGGACCTAAGAGAGACACAGGGACCTAAGAGAGACACAGGGGACCTAAGAGAGACACAGGGGACCTAAGAGAGACACAAGGGACCTAAGAGAGACACAGGGGACCTAAGAGACACAGGGACCTAAGAGACACAGGGGACCTAAGAGACACAGGGACCTAAGAGACACAGGGGACCTAAGAGACACAGGGACCTAAAAGACACAGGGACCTAAGAGACACAGGGACCTAAGAGACACAGGGGACCTAAGAGACACAGGGACCTAAGAGACACAGGGGACCTAAGAGACACAGGGACCTAAGAGACACAGGGGACCTAAGAGACACAGGGACCTAAGAGACACAGGGCCCTAAGAGACACAGGGGACCTAAGAGACACAGGGACCTAAGAGACACAGGGGACCTAAGAGACACAGGGACCTAAGAGACACAGGGACCTAAGAGACACAGGGACCTAAGAGACACAGGGACCTAAGAGACACAGGGACCTAAGAGAAACAGGGGACCTAAGAGACACAGGGACCTAAGTGACACAGGGACCTAAGAGACACAGGGACCTAAGAGACACAGGGACCTAAGAGACACAGGGACCTAAGAGACACAGGGACCTAAGAGACACAGGGACCTAAGAGACACAGGGACCTAAGAGACACAGGGACCTAAGTGACACAGGGACCTAAGAGACACAGGGACCTAAGAGACACAGGGACCTAAGAGACACAGGGACCTAAGAGACACAGGGACCTAAGAGACACAGGGACCTAAGTGACACAGGGACCTAAGAGACACAGGGACCTAAGAGACACAGGGACCTAAGAGACACAGGGACCTAAGAGACACAGGGACCTAAGAGAAACAGGGGACCTAAGAGACACAGGGACCTAAGAGACACAGGGACCTAAGAGAAACAGGGGACCTAAGAGACACAGGGACCTAAGAGACACAGGGACCTAAGAGACACAGGGACCTAAGAGACACAGGGACCTAAGAGACACAGGGACCTAAGTGACACAGGGACCTAAGAGACACAGGGACCTAAGAGACACAGGGGACCTAAGAGACACAGGGACCTAAGAGGCACAGGGACCTAGGAGACACAGAGGACCTAAGTGACACAGGGACCTAAGAGACACATGGGACCTAAGAGACACAGGGACCTAAGAGACACAAGGACCTAAGAGACACAGGGTCCTAAGAGACACAGGGGACCTAAGAGACACAGGGACCTAAGAGACACAGGGACCTAAGAGAAACAGGGGACCTAAGAGACACAGGGACCTAAGAGACACAGGGGACCTAAGAGGCACAGGGACCTAAGAGACACATGGGACCTAAGAGACACAGGGACCTAAGAGACACAAGGACCTAAGAGACACAAGGACCTAAGAGACACAGGGTCCTAAGAGAGGCAAGGACCTAAGAGACACAAGGACCTAAGAGACACAGGGTCCTAAGAGAGACACGGAGGACCTAAGAGACACAAGGACCTAAGAGACACAGGGGACCTAAGAGACACGGGGGACCTAAGAGACACAGGGACCTAAGAGAGACACAGGAGACCTAAGAGACACAGGGGACCTAAGAGACACGGGGGACCTAAGAGACACAGGGGACCTAAGAGACACAGGGCACCTAAAAGAGACACGGGGGACCTAAGAGAGACACGGGGGACCTAAGAGACACAGGGGACTTAAGAGAGGCACAGGGAGGCCTGTTCCTCCCTGTATATATATATATATATATATATATATATATATATATATATATATATATATATATATATATATATATATATATATATATATATATATATACACACACACATTCTGTTATAAGAACTAAAGCATCAACATTCTTATATTGGTTAATTTATGTATGTAATGGTTCAACAAGCTGGCAACGTATACTGGACACGCTTGCGCCTCCTCACTCACACACGTCTGCTTCATTAACGTTCACTCAACAGGCAAGTCATGACACTATCATACACTATGCAGTATAATACAACATACAATAATATCATACATTTTAATACATCATAAAACATAATATAGCAGCTCACCAAATGTATGAGATACACTATGCAAATACACTCATACGGTCTGAGATGGGTGATATCAGATATGTTACTAATATTGTACCTGTGAGATCCTCTAGGCGCCCCCTGACACAGTGCCTGCCTGAGGCCTGACGCCCCTGGCACTGTGCCTACCTGAGGCCCAACGCCCTTGGCACAGTGCCTGCCTGAGGCCTGACGCCCCTGACACAGTGCCCGCCTGAGGCCCGACGACCTTGGCACAGTACCTGCCTGAGGCCCGACGCCCCTGACACAGTGCCCGCCTGAGGCCCGACGACCTTGGCACAGTACCTGCCTGAGGCCCGACGCCCCTGACACAGTGCCCACCTGAGGCCCGACGACCTTGGCACAGTACCTGCCTGAGGCCCGACGCCCCTGACACAGTGCCCGCCTGAGGCCCGACGACCTTGGCACAGTACCTGCCTGAGGCCTGACGCCCCTGACACAGTGCCCGCCTGAGGCCCGACGACCTTGGCACAGTACCTGCCTGAGGCCCGACGCCCCTGACACAGTGCCCGCCTGAGGCCCGACGACCTTGGCACAGTACCTGCCTGAGGCCCGACGCCCCTGACACAGTGCCCGCCTGAGGCCCGACGACCTTGGCGCAGTACCTGCCTGAGGCCCGACGCCCCTGACACAGTGCCCGCCTGAGGCCCGACGACCTTGGCACAGTACCTGCCTGAGGCCTGACGCCCCTGGCACAGTGCCTGCCTGAGGCCCGACGCCCTTGGCACAGTGCCTGCCTGAGGCCCGACGCCCCAGGCACAGTGCCTGCCTGAGGCCTGACGCCCTTGGCACAGTACCTGCCTGAGGCCTGACGCCCCTGGCACAGTGCCTGCCTGAGGCCCGACGCCCCTGACACAGTGCCCGCCTGAGGCCCGACGACCTTGGCACAGTACCTGCCTGAGGCCTGACGCCCCTGGCACAGTGCCTGCCTGAGGCCCGACGCCCCTGACACAGTGCCTGCCTGAGGCCCGACGCCCCTGACACAGTGCCTGCCTGAGGCCCGACGCCCCTGACACAGTGCCTGCCTGAGGTTTGACGCCCCAGGCACAGCACCTGCCTGAGGCCCGACGCCCTTGGCACAGTGCCCGTCTGAGGCCTGACGTCCTTGCCCGGATATTTCGGAGTAACGGCCTGGCACCGGCTTCACCTGCTCCCCTTGTTCTTATCACATCGCTCCTGTTCTCACCTAAACCATTCAATACCTTTCACTCGACACCCGATGGCTTGAGAGATGCTTTCGGAAGGTTGTCAATAGTCTGGAAAGATGTGTTCATCCTTGGCTATAAGATTCCATGACCAACGCTTTCCAAGCTTCCTTGTCTTGAAGACTGGTTCCCAGACCATAGCTGCCACACCTCGTAACAGCTAACACACTTTTACTGTGCGAATGGCGGGCAGATAAGGCGCGTGCTTGCTCATCTAGTTGTACAACCCGTCCTCCTAACAGTTGTACAACCCGTCCTCCTAACAGTTGTACAACCCGTCCTCCTAACAGTTGTACAACCCGTCCTCCTAACAGTTGTACAACCCGTCCTCTAACAGTTGTACAACCCGTCCTCTAACAGTTGTACAACCCGTCCTCCTAACAGTTGTACAACCCGTCCTCCTAACAGTTGTACAACCCGTCCTCTAACAGTTGTACAACCCGTCCTCTAACAGTTGTACAACCCGTCCTCCTAACAGTTGTACAACCCGTCCTCTAACAGTTGTACAACCCGTCCTCTAACAGTTGTACAACCCGTCCTCCTAACAGTTGTACAACCCGTCCTCCTAACAGTTGTACAACCTGTCCTCCTAACAGTTGTACAACCCGTCCTCTAACAGTTGTACAACCCGTCCTCCTAACAGTTGTACAACCTGTCCTCCTTACAGTTGTACAACCCGTCCTCTAACAGTTGTACAACCCGTCCTCCTAACAGTTGTACAACCCGTCCTCCTAACAGTTGTACAACCTGTCCTCCTAACAGTTGTACAACCCGTCCTCTAACAGTTGTACAACCCGTCCTCCTAACAGTTGTACAACCCGTCCTCCTAACAGTTGTACAAACCTGTCCTCCTAACAGTTGTACAACCCGTCCTCCTAACAGTTGTACAACCCGTCCTCCTTACAGTTGTACAACCCGTCCTCCTAACAGTTGTACAACCCGTCCCTCTAACAGTTGTACAACCTGTCCTCCTAACAGTTGTACAACCTGTCCTCCTAACAGTTGTACAACCCGTCCCTCTAACAGTTGTACAACCCGCCCTGCTAACAGTTATACAACCTGTCCTCCTAACAGTTGTACAACCCGTCCCTCTAACAGTTGTACAACCTGTCCTTCTAACAGTTGTACAACCCGTCCTCCTAACAGAGCGTCTCAATTTGACGTATATTGTGCAATTTGATATTAGTACGACAGATTCTTGACGTAGGGAACCTTAGGAACACTGGCTGGGTTTTATATGCCTGCATGAGCCACGCGTCTTGCCCATTCTATATGTTAACTACTCTGACGCTGAAAATAGCTATTTCTAATGTCTCTGCGGCTCATTTAGCAACCTAGTGTCCATCAATATTCGCTTGTTCATGTACTCCCTCTGCTAAATAGTCTGCCTTTATCTGTCTTGTTGATTCTCCTGAGAATTTTGAATGTGGTGATCATGTCTCTTTTAATTCTTGTTCCTTTCAATGCTTAAAACTTAATACCTGTAGTCTTTTCACGTAGCTCATAACTCTCATCTCAGGGACTAATTTTGTTGCATATATCTGAACTTTCTCCACCCAAGGTTTGTGTTTAACAAGGTATGGAAGGAAGGAAGGGTGGTGGGGGGGAGGGGTCTTAATATCAACTTCCAAGTCCAATTCTCATTTTCAGATTCCAATAGGATTTCTTCTCTTCGTGTTCGGTCTTTGTTCTCTATACCAAGACTAATTACTATAAACTTCTTAAATTGAGCTCTATTAGCCACTTGAAGAACTATATATTAAATCCTTCCAGTTCATCATGAAGTTTCATCCAGTTTTCCATAGTATTTATCCTCATCAGAATTTTTTCATGGCGAAAGTGGAGAGGAAATAAATATATCCACACTGGTCGATTGTTCACATAAATTAGCTGCACAATCGGATCCAGAACTGGACCATGTGGAACGCCAGTGATACCATTATGTCCCATTGAGGTCTATCCACTCACTGAGACAATGTTGTCTGCGGCAGAGGTACTCCTCTGTCACTCCTGCCGGTTATTCTGCTTTGTACTCTAGTCTACGGTAGAGCACACTGTCCAGTGCTCTCTCTCAGCTCAAGCAACCCTTCGCTGGAATGAAAGAAGGGTGGAATCACCTCACCTTTCTTATATCTTCTCTGATCTCAATCGCCCGTTCATACAACTCTCATGTTTGTGACGAAGGCAGTGAGACAAGAAGTGAGGGGTGTGAGGAATGGTGTAGACAAGGAGAGTGAGTGTGTGAGGAATGGTGTAGACAAGGAGAGTGAGTGTGTGAGGAATAGTGTAGACAAGGAGAGTGTGAGAGGAAGATAAGGTGACAGAGAAATAGTGTAACAGAAAGATATGGGGAGAGAAAATAACATTACGGGAGACACGACAGAGACACGGATGAGAAAGGGGATGAAGAGAGAGAATGTTTGGACAATATAGAGGTGATGTCTCCCCAGGAGGAGCCCGCACACACACCTATGTAGCAGTAGTGTGCTGGCCTCTACCACCTGTGTAGCTGTCGTGTGCTGGCCTCTACCACCTGTGTAGCAGTAGTGTGCTGGCCTCTACCACCTGTGTAGCTGTAGTGTGCTGGCCTCTACCACCTGTGTAGCAGTAGTGTGCTGGCCTCCACCACCTGTGTAGTAGTAGTGTGCTGGCCTCTACCACCTGTGTAGCTGTAGTGTGCTGGCCTCTACCACCTGTGTAGCTGTAGTGTGCTGGCCAACACCACCTGTGTAGTAGTAGTGTGCTGGCCTGCACCACCTGTGTAGCTGTAGTGTGCTGGCCTGCACCACCTGTGTAGTAGTAGTGTGCTGGCCTGCACCACCTGTGTAGTAGTAGTGTGCTGGCCTGCACCACCTGTGTAGCTGTAGTGTGCTGGCCAACACCACCTGTGTAGCAGTAGTGTGCTGGCCTCCACCACCTGTGTAGTAGTAGTGTGCTGGCCAACACCACCTGTGTAGCAGTAGTGTGCTGGCCTCCACCACCTGTGTAGTAGTAGTGTGCTGGCCTCCACCACATGTGTACCAGTAGTGTGCTGGCCAACACCACCTGTGTAGCAGTAGTGTGCTGGCCTCCACCACCTGTGTAGCTGTAGTGTGCTGGCCTCTACCCCCCTGCGTAGCAGTAGTGTGCTGGCCTCCACCACCTGTGTACTAGTAGTGTGCTCGCCTCCACCACCTGTGTACTAGTAGTGTGCTGGCCTCCACCACCTGTGTACTAGTAGTGTGCTGGCCTCCACCACCTGTGTACTAGTAGTGTGCTGGCCTCCACCACCTGTGTAGCAGTAGTGTGCTGGCCTCCACCACCTGTGTAGCAGTAGTGTGCTGGCCTCCACCACCTGTGTAGCAGTAGTGTGCTGGCCTCCACCACCACTGTAGCAGTAGTGTGCTGGCCTCCACCACCACTGCACCAGTAGTGTGCTGCCCTCCGCCACCTCTGTACCTGTAGTGTGCTGGCCTCCACCACCACTGTAGCAGTAGTGTGCTGGCCTCCACCACCACTGTAGCAGTAGTGTGCTGGCCTCCACCACCACTGTAGCAGTAGTGTGCTGGCCTCCACCACCTGTGTAGTAGTAGTGTGCTGGCCTCCACCACCTGTGTAGCAGTAGTGTGCTGACCTCCACCATCTGTGTAGCAGTAGTGTGCTGGCCTCCACCACCACTGCACCAGTAGTGTGCTGCCCTCCGCCACCTCTGTACCTGTAGTGTGCTGGCCTCCACCACCACTGTAGCAGTAGTGTGCTGGCCTCCACCACCACTGTAGCAGTAGTGTGCTGGCCTCCACCACCACTGTAGCAGTAGTATTCTGGCCTCCACCACCACTGTACCAGAAGTGTGCTGGCCTCCACCACCACTGTTTGCAGTGTACCACTGTTTGTTTATCCTATCAACCTGGCCGAGTGCTTTATCCTACCAACCTGGCTGAGTGCTTTATCCTACCAACCTGGCTGAGTGCTTTATCCTACAACCTGGCCGAGTGCTTTATCCTATCAACGTGGTCGAGTGCTTTATCCCACCAACCAGGCAGAGTGTCTCTGCTTGCTACTGGCGCCTCCCTACGCTTGAGAACTGTGAAAATGTGATAAAGAGTATATTGATAATGATTAGGTAACGAGTTAATTTACATTTAAACCAATCATTATACTTTATGAAAATTCATTACTCTGCCAAGCCGCTCTAAGGAATATTTTTCTGGTAATATTCTTTTAATTTTCTCTGGCTTTGAAATCCTGGAAAAAACAGTGCCCAAAGATTTTTTTAAAAATACTTTCATTACTGTGGGTTAATTCCTTTGAGTGGAGACCGTGGCTGTGGTGGTGCTGCTGGTGGTGTTGGTGGTAATGGTGGTGGTACTGGTAGGTGGTGGTGGTGGTGAAGGTTCTGGTGGTGTAGTAGTTGCTGATAATGGTGGTAATGTGGCGGTATTGGAGGTGGTGATGGTGATGGTGAAGGTGATGGTGATAGTGACGGTGGTTGTGGTGTTGGTGGTGGTGGTGATAGTGACGGTGGTGGTGGTGATAGTGACGGTGGTTGTGGTAATAGTGACGGTGGTGGTGGTGATAGTGACGGTGGTGGTGGTACTGTTGGTGGTACTGAAGGTAGTGACGGTGGTGGTGTTGGCGGCGAATGTTGTGGTAGTGGTGGTGGTGGTAGTGACGGTAATATTGGTGTTGTTGGTAGTGATGGTGATGGCGGTGGTGGTGACTGTGGTGGTCGTGGTAGTGATGGTGGTGTTGGTCGTGGTGGTGACACAGGTGGTGGAGGTAGTAGTAGTGTTGGTGGTGGTATCGGTGATGATGGTGATTGTGGAGGTGACGCTAGGGGTGGTGGTGGTGAGGGTGATGATGGTGGTAGTGATGGGGGTACCTGCTGTTTGATACCTATTTGATGTGGTTCTGGGAGTTCTTCTACTTCCCAAGCCCGGCCCGAGGCCAGCCTCGACTTGTGAGAGTTTGGTCTACCAGGCTGTTGCTTGGAGCGGCCCGCAGGCCCACATACCCACCACAGCCCGGCCGATCCGAAACTTCTCTTAAAAAATAGTCCAGTTTTCTCTTGAAGATGTCCACGGTTTTCCGGCAATATTTCTTATAGTCGCAGGGAGTACGTTGAACAACCGCGGACCTCTGATGTTTATACAGTGTTCTCTGATTGTGCCTATGGCACCTCTGCTCTTCACTGGTCAATCCTGCATTTTCTTCCGTATCGTTCACTCCAGTACGTTGTTATTTTATTGTGTAGATTTGGGACCTGGCCCTCCAGTATTTTCCATGTGTATATTATTTGGTATCTCTCTCGTCTCCTTTCTAGAGAGTACATTTGGATAGCTTGAGACGATCCCAATAATTTAGGTGTTTTATCTCGTCTATGCGTGCCATATATGTTCTCTGTATTCCCTCTATTTCAGCAATCTCTCCTGCTCTGAAGGGGGAAGTGAGTACTGAGCAGTACTCGAGACAGGACAACACAAGTGATTTGAAGTGTACAACCATTGTGATGGGATCCCTGGATTTGAAAGTTCTCGTAATCCATCCTATCACTTTTCTGGCTGACGCAATATTTGCTTGGTTATGCTCCTTAAACGTTCGATCGTCGGACATCATTATTCCCAAATCCCTGGTATGCTGTTTTTTCTACTATGGGCAGATTCGATTGTGTTTTGTACCCTGTATTATGTTCCAGATCCTCATTTTTGCCGTACCTGAGTACCTGGAATTTATCACTGTTAAACATCATGTTATTTTCTGCTGCCCAATCGAAAACTTTGTTGACATCTGCTTGTAGTTTTTCAATGTCTTCAGCAGAGGTAATTTTCATGCTGATTTTGTGTTATCTGCTGTTATGATCTCAGCCTACAGGAGAAACGAGTCTCCCTCCTTGAGAGTTATTCATCAAGCCTGACCTGATTAGAAGGTCTAGCAAATATTGAGGTGATAACGCATATGTAAAATAGTTGCTTGGATATGTATAACAGTTTGAGATTATGGGCAATGAAGGAGAAAACAGATAAATGACTGGCTAGGAGATGTGGACATTATGCTGGAGGCGTGAGGCTCGCTTCCAGAGGACCTTGACCTCACTTGAGTGCCAGACATCACAGGGGAAAGCCGCGCTCCGTGAGCTCCCGCCAGAAGGGAACCCCTAGTGATATATCTCGAAGAGAAGAGAAGTGTGTAGACGTGCCAGCTGTGGAACCGAGCTGGGAACGTTGTGGTCTCAAGTCCTGGTCGACGAGCAGAGTTCAATAAGCTGCTCACAGGCATTTTCGTGGGCTGTGTGGAGCGCCCTGACCAGACACCGTCAGAGGGAAAGCGCCCTCGACATGTTAATCTGTGGTAAGCACGATATACGCCAGTTCATAGTGATTGCTTGTAGTTGGTCGTGTGCCCAGCGACAGTAGCGATGTTTATTTATAAGTTAGACATGTTTTAATAAGGCAGAAAGCCTGAAATAGGAGAATG
Organism: Procambarus clarkii; assembly: GCF_040958095.1. Lineage (NCBI taxonomy): Eukaryota > Metazoa > Arthropoda > Malacostraca > Decapoda > Cambaridae > Procambarus > Procambarus clarkii. Next base: position 2,110,883 of record NC_091243.1, on the reverse strand, counting down.
AAGAGGGAGGAACACGGAGCGACGTCCGTCCCCTCTGAGCTCCGACAGACGACTGAGGGAGCCCGGCTCCTGACGGAGGAAGACCCTCCCAGCGAGTGAGGACCGCCGCCGGGCGAGGTGGAGTATGGACCCGCCCAAAACAGGGGAGTACACTCTCACTGTATGTAGAGGACAGATAGAGGTTTGAGGCAAGCCTATTGTGTGGTTATTTTTGTTTATGTGTTAAAGGGGAACATTTTATTGGAGTGTTGATGGGTTGCAGGTTTGTCTTTGGGGAAGAAGTTGCTGAGAACTTCGAAGCCAGCCTAGATGAAGTAATTGATGAGACTCCAAGGTAGTGAAGCAGAGGACCTCGAGCTGTGAGGAGAAGCAGTGAAGAGGAGTGTCACGTGCTTCTGTAGAGGTGGTGTAGCAGCCAAGAGAGCTGTGGAGGAACCTAGCAGAAGGGTGAAGCACCGTAGTTACTCAAGGAAACTTCATGATAGCAGCCTGGAGAAGCTGCAGAGGATCCTGGTAGTGAAGCCCGGAAGAACCTAAAGATATTAGGGTAGTGAACTTCCAGAGGTGGAAGGGAAGTTCTGGTGGATTACTTGTAGGGAGTTGATAGTGTTTGGTTGTCATTAGTGTGCAAGACGCAGTGAGAGGTGAGTGGTTGTTTGCATTCTTATGTCAAGGAGTGATTTATTCTGAAGTTTAGAGTTGCAGTCGTAGGCTTGATTACCTACAGATGTATGTGTTCTAGGGCTGATAGAGTGATTGATTGATCATTGTTGTGTATCAAGGAACATTTATACTGATACGTGTTATTGCATTCAAATGCTGATTTTCTTTGTACACATTTAAAGATATATATATATATATATATATATATATATATATATATATATATATATATATATATATATATATATATATATATTTCTCCTGTTGATAGTGCAACAGTGTATGTAGACTTGATCTACTTGAGGAGGTTGATAGTATCAGGTGGTGAACCAGGGGATAGGATACCACTGGATAAGCTGATGATAGAGTTCTGATGGTGTTGGAGTGCAACCTGATTGTAATATTATAGAGTATAGGATTCATTATTATTATATGTGTGTATGTATTGTGTATGTGCTTCGTCCAGTAAATGTATCCCAATTTGCTGGTGTTTGCCCTTGTCCTAGTGAGGCTTCCCATGAAATAGTACAGAAGAAGAGAGAGAGAGAGAAAGAACCAGGAACCACTGCTGTGGACAGGGTAGAAGGTAGTACTAATAAGCCAAAAGGGGATCGAGGAGATCATATTACCTAAGGAGAGAGTGGGGAGTCACAACGGCTCGAGTGGGTGTGTGCACGTGACAACGAGGCTAGGTGTGGGAGCCGCATCCCCTAAATGTGTGACGTTGAGCCCCTCTCCAAGAGCCAGAAGCGCCAAGGGTGATCTCCTAGTGAAGTATAAGCACTCTACCGAGTTGTGGGTTGGGTTGTCCGTAGAGAAGGATCAACGACGACAACACCAACCAACCCACAGTCTATAATACTGCGTAGAATGACACGAAGCTGTGACGTGTATTTTTGTCTATATCTGATACGAGAATAAGTAACAGTAGCGGTGCAAGGACTGTACCTTGAGGTACAGAGCTTTTAACTTCGCTTGGACTCGATTTTATTTTATTGACTGTTACTCTTTGTGTTCTGTTCGACAGGAAATTGAGTACCCAGCGTCCTATTTTACCGGTTATTTCCATTGACCTCATTTTGTGTGCTATCACTCCATGGTCACATTTGTCGAACGCCTTTGCAAAGTTTGTGTATACAATATGTGCATTTTGCTTTTCTTCTAGAGCTTCTGTGATTTTGTCACAGTGGTTGAGTAACTGTGACAGACAGGATCTTCCCGCTCTAAATCCATGTTGTGCTGGGTTGTGCAACTCATTATTTTCCATACAACTAGAAATTTGATTCCTAATTACTCGTTCAAACACTTTTATTATATGACGGTGATAATGGGGGTGACGGTGGTAATGGGGGTGACGGTGGTAATGGGGGTGGTGGTGATGGTGGTGGTGGGGGGTTATTGGGGTTGGTGTTATCGTTGAACCTTCTTTACGGACAACCCAACCCACAACTCGGTAGAGTGCTTATACTTTACCAGGAGATCACCCTGGGCGCTTCTGACTCTTGGAGAGGGGCTCAACGTCACACGTTTAAAGGATGCGGCTCCAATACTTAGCCTCGTTGTCACGTGCACACACCCACTCGAGCCGCTGTGACTCCCCACTCTCTCCTTATGTGATATGATCTCCTCAATTCCCTTTGATTTATTATTATTCCGTTCTACCCTGTCCACAGCTGTGGTTCTTGGTTCTTTCTCTCTCTCTCCTTCTTTCCTACTTCCTGGGAAGCCTCACTAGGACAAGGGCAAACACCAGCAAATTTGAATACATTTACTGGACAAAGAACATACACAATACATACACACATATAACAATAATAATAATAATGAATCATATACTCTATACTATTTCAGTCAGGTTGCACTCCAACACCATCAGAACTCTATCATCTGCTTACCAATTGGTATCCTATCTCCTGATTCACCACCTAATACTACCAACCTCCTCAAGTAGGTCAAGTCTTATAATACAATGTTGGACTATCAGCAAGAGAATATATAAACATGTGGTTTGTTGCGGTATTGTGGTTAGGTAGGGTTTTCCTGTTTTTCTCAATGGATCCTGAATTAACGTGTGCTTCACTGAATGTGAATTGTTTGCGTTCTGTGGCTGTGCAATTGGGACTGGTGTCAATGCTGTATGAGTGGAGGGTGGATGTGGCTTTTGTGCATGAGCACAATGTGCAGGAAGTGGGGTTGTTACATGTGTTGGTTGAAGGTTTTACAGCGGTGTTAAACCCATCGCCTGGTTTGCATGGTGGTACGCTGATCCTGCTGCCTAAGCGGGCACCGATTTCCGAGCTCACACGAAAATGGAGAAGGATGGTCGGGTGTTGTTGATTTGGGTCTTGATTAGGTTTTGGGAGATCTCGGTGTAAATGGATCTGATTTGTGGGCTGATGGGATTCGTATGAGGGCTGGGGTGGAGGAACGGTCGTGTGGTGAGAAGCTCTTGCAGTTTTTACTGAGGAAAGAGGGGATGGGTCATGCCTCTGTCTTGTTGGCGAGTCTTCATCGGCAGTACGGTTTTGTTTTGTTGGACAATGGGAGCTATGCATTATGCGCACGGTGAATTAGAGTCTTTGTATTGGTCAGTTGCAGGGGACGAGAGGTTGATGGAGTCCTTCCTCCGACACTGTACACCCGGGTTGTCGGAGTAAGAATGTGTGGGTCTTGTGCAGGAGGTTAGCAACCTCTGGCACAACCTATTGCATCCTAATAGTCTTTGGGATGTGCTTGGTGCCAATTTTTTGGAGGTGGTTCAGTTTTGTCTTACGCAGTTGATGCTGTCCGATTCGCAAAATGATGGTCTTGTGCGGCTCCTCCTGAAGCTGTGAGATTTACTTTTTTTTTTGCGAATTGGCGGCCTATTACGTTGCTCAATGTGGACTACACGATTATTTCTAAGTTGTTGGCTGGGCGTTTGAGATCGGTGGTGGGGTTGGTGATTACATGGGGTCAGTTTTGTTGGTTTCCGGGTAGGTCCTTGGTGAAGTGCAAATTCCCTTTTCCGGGATTTGATCCTCTATGTGGAAGAATCTGGTGTTCCCACGGGCATGATCAGCTTGGATTGATCCAAGGCCTTTGATCGAGTGCCAATTGGGTTTGTTTTGTGGGTTCTGGAGCGATTTGGTTTCCTGCCCCAGTTTGTGGGCTGGATTCGGATGTTGTATGCAGGATGTTGTAGTACGGTGTGTGTCAATGGGGTTCCTCAGTGCTTCCTTTGCTGTTCGGCGTTTGGTTAGGCAGGGGTGTCTTCTGTTGATGCTTCTCTATATTCTGTTTCAGGAGCCTTTTGTTCGGGAGGTGCATGCTTGTCATTCGGTTGTCTCGTCGCATTTGCCAAATGGGATGTCCCTCAAGATTTGTGGTTACGCGGACGACACGGTCTTATTTGTTGCTTCTGAGGGTTCTGTGCCTGCAGTTAAGCATCTGGTGCTTCAGTTTGCGTAGGCTACGGGGGCTCTAGTCAATCGTGGGAAGTCTTGTCTTCTGGGGTTGGGGGGTTGGGCCTTTCGTTTGGTGTGGTCTGGGTCATGGTTTCCGGTGGTTCAGTCTATTTCTATTCGGGTTCTGGGGATTACGTGGTTCAGATCATATGTGCGGTCTTTGGAGTTTAATTGGGATGCAGTTTTGTGGAGGGTGGGTATGGTTGTGGGGATGTTGTCACAACGGGCCCTGACTATTTGTCAACGAGGGCTTGTCGTGTCTTGTAAGGTTCTGTCGCGGGTCTGGTTTGCTGCTCAATGTTTTCCATTGAATCGACAGAGGGCTCGCATTCTAGAGGTGTTTAGTGTATTGTCATGTGTGGTGGGGCCGATATAATCTGGTTCGCCGGTCTACGTTGACCGGCGAACCAATCCCATCCCTCGACATCCTCAGGGTGTCGAGGGATGGGATTGGTATTCCTAATGTTTATGTGAAGTAGTTGGCTTTATTTTGGGAGTCGGTTTGGAGGAGCTTGGTGTTAGGGGGTGGGTTAAACTCCTTGGGGTAATTAGGAGTATTTGACTGCATCACACGAGCTGGCCAAATCACTTGACACGACAATAAATAGTTGTAGCCTTATCTCACCCACACTAAAACAGTCGGTAATGAACACTGGGTACTATACACTCACTTCGTGAGAGAGGGCGGCCCATCCCAATCTTACACACCTGCGCATGGCTCCTCTTCCTTAGGCGAGGTTACCTCACCCCACTCTCGACCCAGATAATGTGAACTTCCACGAATTTCACTTCTGTCACGCCATTACACTGCTCCTGGGACCTTTTACAGCATTGTGTCACTAAAGATGCTTCACTGCTATACTGACAATCACTGGCGCTAAGACCCACACGTTACACTGAATCTCACCTCATCTACTATTATACTAGTATATGTGGTATAGTGTTATCTCTTGCCGGGTTACTAAGGTTCTCCCTCTCATGCTAGTTTACTTCTATGAAATCCCACCAGGTTTTACACACTGCTAGTACCTTCTTTTAACGACACCAGGTGGCTTATCCCAAAATCGTTGTCGGTGACGTAATTTGCAGTAATCCTCAATATAATCCAATCGCACCACAAAATTTACCAGTGATTCGATAATGGCATAACGGTTTAGCATTCGGCCGCCAGAGAGTGTGGATGTGTCCACGTATAGGTCCTCAATTGACGAACCAAGGCATGGAGTCGGTAGTTGGGTGACTGTTCCATGCCCTGTGTAGTACCCTGCTGGTGCAGGATACAGTTAGTTACAGTTACAGTTACAGTAGCCTCCCCTTAAGCAGACTTCTTCGGCTTGGACTAGATTACACCGGTGGACCAGACAGCAGTTGGTGTTGCACTCGTGGAGGTGCTCAGTGTACAGTTGACGGATTTGGTGAACATTCAGCTTATTAAAGACCGCCATATGTTAGTTAAATTTCTACTGCATGCTTTGTTCCAGGAGTTCCTCAGTCGGCGTGTGGGATGTTCTTTTCTGATGCCTGATGGGCTAGGCACCGTCCAAGTGGTCAACTTGAGTGTGAAGTTGACGAACATGGCGGTGCATGGAGCCCAATTCGAATTGACAGATTGGATATTGACCAGGCTCTTTGGGCAGTTTGGGAAAGTTCTAAGCATAAGTGGAACAAGGTTTCTGCTGGATTTTGTAAGGGGAGGCTTGCTGCTACCAGGACTTTGACGATGTCCCTGGCATGAACCATCTTTGATATCCCTGATGAGGTTTACACTCCACTGGTGGTATTCAGGCCAGCCCCCATACATGTTATAGATGTGGACTGTCGGGTCACCGGGCGGCGGCGTGCTCTGTTGGGGCAGCTGACCTGGACAATATCTTCCCGGAATGTAATTTTCCTCCTCTCAAAACTTCAGAAGCTCCAAGGGGAGCGTTGGCTGGTGGTGTTGTCCTGCCTCCCAGCCTTCTGGAAGTTGGGCCCGTTTATGGGAGTGTCCTGGATGAGTGTAAGGAGTCAATGGAGCGACCAGTGCTACCTGGGGTCACTGGTCCAGCAGGTGTGTGTGTGGTTGAGGATAAGCCTGTCGGGTTGTGTGTGCAGTTGAATGTACCAGTGGAGGTTCATAGTGTGCCGATTGCTGTGGTGGTGGAGGAGGCTCCCTGGATGCGCCCCCTTCTGCTTTGGTGGGCGCGTCTGGTGTGGTTGCTCTGCTTGTGGAGCCTCTAGGGGTGGGGGTTTTTCCCTGCATCTCTGGAGGCGTCTCCGGCTACCTCTTTAATGGCGGGTGTACATCCCCCTTGTCTCATTCAGAAAGAATTGCATCTGGCTCTGCTGGAGTTGGAGTAGAAGGGAAGGGAATTATCAAGGGAAAGCACCAACCCATTACGACTATACAGCACTGGGAAGGGATCAGGATAAGGATTTGGGATGGGATGGGGGGAAGGAATGGTGCCCAACCACTTGGACGGTCGGGGATTGAACGCCGACCTGCATGAAGTGAGACCATCGCTCTACCATCCAGCCCAAGTAGAAGTAGAGGAGGAAAGCTACCTGGATGCGTTCCACTGATTGTGAGGATACTGTGGAGCAGATGGAGGACGAACAGGGTGCGGTGGTTGAGGCTGTGGATGTAGAGGGGTAGGGATAGGGTGAGGTTGCTCCCTTTCTGGTACCGGCCTGTCGGCCACCCTGTGAAGGTGGGACGAGTTGAGGGGTTGTTGAGACTGGTGGTGTTGGCCGGGATTGGTATTGAAGAGGGTGTCTGTTGCCCCTCCTCTGGGGAATTCCTCTTCTTCAACCCCCCCCCCCCCCTCCCCCTCCCCTGCTGTTCAAGGCTCTGCAAGTGATTACAGGGATTGTGGTTGGGTATTGTCGCGGTCGCCGCTCGGATGGACTTGATTTGCGATTGGTGTTAAGCCTGGGGTCTATCACCCCTCTTCCAGGGGATTCCTCTAATTCAACCCCCTTGTTTTCCAGGGTGGTGTTCCGGTATTGGCGAGTCAACCGCTGCATGTTAGTTAGGGTTCACTGGCTTGTGTGGTGGAGCTGTGGCTCCGCTTGCGCTGGTGTGTGTGTTTCTCTCCATTTATTGCTTGCTTTGTATGTCATGAGTGTTGTAATGTGTGGTTTATTGTTATATTCCATGTGAGTGTCCTGTTGTAATTGTCGGAGATGTCTCCCCCTCTTGCTTGCTTTGACAAAGCTATGTATGCGTGGTGTGTAAGGTGTAGTTTTGAGTTTGAAATGTGTTCATTCCGTTCTTGTGTGTGTGACACTCCTCTGACTGCGGTCAGTTGTATTATTTTATTTATCTTTGTAATGCTGTGTGTTCTGCTTTTTTTGTGCTTTCCCTTGCTGGGACTTATTCTGTGTTATGTTTTTCCATGTATTTTCAAGAGTTAGTGGAGTTGCCGGCCTCCGTTTGTTGTGGCTCTTTGTGTGTGTCTGATTTTTTTTGGTTATCGTGTAGAGGCACCTATTGGAGCTGGACGTGAGAAAGGCTGTTGGGCCGGACGGAATCTCACCATGGGTATTGAAAGAGTGTGCAGGAGCACTTTGTTTGCCACTCTCCATAGTGTATAGTAGGTCACTGGAAACGGGAGACCTACCAGAAATATGGAAGACGGCTACTGTAGTCCCAATATACAAAAAGGGCGACAGACAAGAGGCACTGAACTACAGGCCAGTGTCCTTAACTCGTATACCATGCAAGGTATCTTGGTTATATTGAGGTTATCTTGAGAGGATTTCGGGGCTTTTAGTGTCCCCGCGGCCCGGTCCTCGACCAGGCCTCTACCCCCAGGAAGCAGCCCGTGACAGCTGACTAACACCCAGGTACCTATTTTACTGCTAGGTAACAGGACATAGGGTGAAAGAAACTCTGCCCATTGTTTCTCGCCGGCGCCTGGGATCGAACCCAGGACCACAGGATCACAAGTCCAGCGTACTGTCCGCTCAGCCGACCGGCTCCCGGTATTGGAGAAGATCGTGAGAAAAAACCTTGTCACACATCTGGAGAGAAGGGACTTCGTGACAACCCATCAACATGGGTTCAGGGAGAGTAAATCTTGCCTTACAGGCTTAATAGAATTCTACGATCAGGTGACAAATATTAAGCAAGAAAGAGAAGGATGGGCGGATTGCATTTTTTTGGACTGTCGGAAAGCCTTTGACACAGTACCCCATAAAAAGCTGATGCATAAGCTGGAGAAACAGGCAGGAGTAACTGGTAGGGCGCTCCAGTGGATAAGGGAGTACGTAAGCAATAGGAATCAAAGAGTTACAGTGAGGGGTGAGACCTCAGATTGGCGTGATGTCACCAGTGGAGTGCCACAGGGCTCTGTACTTGGACCTATCCTGTTTCTGATATACGTAAATGATCTCTCAGAGGGTATAGACTCATTCCTCTCAATGTTTGCTGACGGCGACAAAATTATGAGAAGGATTAATTAAGACAGAGGAGGACAGCTTGAGCCTTCAAGAAGACCTGGACAAGCTGCAGGAATGGTCAAACAAATGGCTGTTAGAGTTTAACCCAAGCAAATGTAATGTAATGAAGATAGTTGTAGGGAGCAGGAGACCAGATACAAGGTTACATTTGGGAGATGAAATCCTGCAAGAGTTAGAGAGAGAGAAAGACCTGGGGGTTGATATCACGCCAGACCTGTCCCCTGAAACTCATATCAGAAGGATAACATCAGCGGCATATGCCAGGTTGGCTAACATAAGAACGGCCTTTAGAAACTTGTGTAAGGAATCTTTCAGAACATTATATACCACATATGTCAGACCAATCCTGGAGTATGCGGCTCCAGCATGGAGTCCATATCTAGTCAAGCATAAGACTAAACTGGAAAAGGTTCAAAGGTTTGCCACCAAACTAGTACCAGAACTGAGGGATATGAGCTACGAGGAGAAACTACGGGAATTAAACCTCACAACACTCGGAGACAGAAGAGTTAGAGGGGGACATGATCACCACATACAAGATTCTCAGAAGAATTGATAGGGTAGATAACACAAGGGGGCACACGCACTAGGGGACACAGGTGGAAATTGAGTGCCCAAATGAGCCATAAAGACGTCAGAAAGAATTTTTTCAGTGTCAGAGTAGTAGACAAATGGAATGCATTAGGAAGTGATATGGTGGAGGCTGACTCCATACACAGTTTCAAGAGTAGATATGATAGAGCCCAATAGGCTCAGGAACCTGTACACCTGTTGATTGACGGTTGACAGGCGGGACCATAGAGCCAGAGCTCAACCCCCGCAAGCACAATTAGGTTAGAACAATTAGGCAATTAGGTAAGTACAGACAACATAATCAGCACGGTACAGATGACACACACCACATAACCTGCACGGTACAGATGACACAGACAACATAACCTGCACGGTACAGATGACACAGACCACATAACCTGCACGGTACAGATGACACAGACAACATAACCTGCACGGTACAGATGACACAGACCACATAACCTGCACGGTACAGATGACACAGACAACATAACCTGCACGGTACAGATGACACAGACAACATAACCTGCACGGTACAGATGACACAGACAACATAACCTGCACGGTACAGATGACACAGACACAACATAACCTGCACGGTACAGATGACACAGACAACATAACCAGCACGGTACAGATGACACAGACAACATAACCAGCACGGTACAGATGACACAGACAACATAACCAGCACGGTACAGATGACACAGACACAACATAACCAGCACGGTACAGGTGACACAGACAACATAACCTGCACGGTACAGATGACACAGACAACATAACCTGCACGGTACAGATGACACAGACCACATAACCTGCACGGTACAGATGACACAGACACAACATAACCTGCACGGTACAGATGACACAGAGAACATAACCAGCACGGTATAGATGACACAGACACAACATAACCTGCACGGTACAGATGACACAGACACAACATAACCTGCACGGTACAGATGACACAGACAACATAACCTGCACGGTACAGATGACACAGACAACATAACCTGCACGGTACAGGTGACACAGACAACATAACCTGCACGGTACAGATGACACAGACAACATAACCAGCACGGTACAGATGACACAGACAACATAACCTGCACGGTACAGATGACACAGACAACATAACCTGCACGGTACAGATGACACAGACAACATAACCTGCACGGTACAGATGACACAGACAACATAACCTGCACGGTACAGATGACACAGACCACATAACCTGCACGGTACAGATGACACAGACACAACATAACCAGCACGGTACAGATGACACAGACAACATAACCTGCACGGTACAGATGACACAGACAACATAACCAGCACGGTACAGATGACACAGACAACATAACCTGCACGGTACAGATGACACAGACAACATAACCTGCACGGTACAGATGACACAGACAACATAACCTGCACGGTACAGATGACACAGACAACATAACCTGCACGGTACAGATGACACAGACCACATAACCTGCACGGTACAGATGACACAGACCACATAACCTGCACGGTACAGATGACACAGACACAACATAACCAGCAGCTGACCACAATAAACTTTCCCCGAACATATTAAAGGAGTCATTTATAATACTCACACAAGCCATTACCCTCGTCCGCCGCACCAGGCATCTGTATCACGCCACTTGTGCAGTGTTAACACCTGCAGGTGTTGTGTGTCAGTGGGCGCTGGTGAACACCTGCAGGTGTAGGGTGTCAGTGGGCGCTGGTGAACACCTGCAGGTGTTGGGTGTCAGTGGGCGCTGGTGAACACCTGCAGGTGTAGGGTGTCAGTGGGCGCTGGTGAACACCTGCAGGTGTAGGGTGTCAGTGGGTGCTGGTGAACACCTGCAGGTGTAGGGTGTCAGTGGGTGCTGGTGAACACCTGCAGGTGTAGGGTGTCAGTAGGCGCTGGTGAACACCTGCAGGTGTTGTGTGTCAGTGGGCGCTGGTGAACACCTGCAGGTGTAGGGTGTCAGTGGGCGCTGGTGAACACCTGCAGGTGTTGTGTGTCAGTAGGCGCTGGTGAACACCTGCAGGTGTTGTGTGTCAGTGGGCGCTGGTGAACACCTGCAGGTGTTGTGTGTCAGTGGGCGCTGGTGAACACCTGCAGGTGTAGGGTGTCAGTGGGCGCTGGTGAACACCTGCAGGTGTTGGGTGTCAGTGGGCGCTCGTGAACACCTGCAGGTGTAGGGTGTCAGTGGGCGCTGGTGAACACCTGCAGGTGTTGTGTGTCAGTGGGTGCTGGTGAACACCTGCAGGTGTAGGGTGTCAGTGGGCGCTGGTGAACACCTGCAGGTGTTGTGTGTCAGTGGGCGCTGGTGAACACCTGCAGGTGTAGGGTGTCAGTGGGCGCTGGTGAACACCTGCAGGTGTTGGGTGTCAGTGGGCGCTCGTGAACACCTGCAGGTGTAGGGTGTCAGTGGGCGCTGGTGAACACCTGCAGGTGTTGTGTGTCAGTGGGCGCTGGTGAACACCTGCAGGTGTAGGGTGTCAGTGGGCGCTGGTGAACACCTGCAGGTGTTGGGTGTCAGTGGGCGCTGGTGAACACCTGCAGGTGTTGTGTGTCAGTGGGCGCTGGTGAACACCTGCAGGTGTTGGGTGTCAGTGGGCGCTGGTGAACACCTGCAGGTGTTGGGTGTCAGTGGGCGCTGGTGAACACCTGCAGGTGTTGGGTGTAAGTGGGTGTTGGTGAACACCTGCAGGTGTGGGGTTCAGTGGGCGCTGGTGTACTGAACACATGCAGGTGTTGTGTGTCAGTGGGCGCTGGTGAACACCTGCAGGTGTTGTGTGTCAGTGGGCGCTGGTGAACACCTGCAGGTGTTGTGTGTAAGTGGGTGTTGGTGAACACCTGCAGGTGTGGGGTTCAGTGGGCGCTGGTGTACTGAACACATGCAGGTGTGGTGTGTTAGTCAACGCTGGTGAACACCTGCAGGTGTTGTGTGTAAGTGGGTGTTGGTGAACACCTGCAGGTGTGGGGTTCAGTGGGCGCTGGTGTACTGAACACATGCAGGTGTGGTGTGTTTGTCAACGCTGGTGGACACCTGCAGGTGTAGGGTTCAGTGGGCGCTGGTGTACTGAACACATGCAGGCGTGGTCTGTTAGTTGACGCTGCTGAACACCTGCATGTTTTGGGTGTCATTGGGAGCCGGTGAACACTTCCATGTGTTCACCAGACACTAAGCATCTGCAGGTGTTCCCCACCTCCCACTGACACACAACACTTGCAGGTGTTAGTAGTTTGGATGGCAGCGTATGAGTAATTTTTTTCGAAATTTACTCATTTGGAGTTAAATGTTCTTATTGGAGAAATTCGAGGCAAAATTTACTCATGCGGAGTTAAAGGTTTCTTATGGGGGAAATTCAAATTTATGAAATTTATGAAATTTCGTTTTATGAAAATATTTCAGAGTAAATATAATCATCGAAGTTCTTTAAAGAGTTTAAGACCGAAATTATTAAAAAGACCATTTTTCAGTGAATATGTTCATAGAAGTTTGTAATGGAGATTAGAGATCTTAGTAGTAGGTTTTTGTATTATATACAGTTACTGCTGTTTTACCGGTAAAAGACCAAAATAATTTCAGAGACCAGTTGAAGACAAAATTTAACAAGGTTCCAGTTGGAGACCAAGAGTATTCAAGGCCTAGTAAAAGACTTAAATTTGACTTAGACCATTTTAAGACCAATATTGGTCAGTTTCGTTTAAGTTCAGATATTTTCAGAGTCTCATTCAAGGTCAAATATTTTTAATCTCAATTTATTTCAGCAGTGTCACAGGAATTAACACTGAATTATGTCAGAGTTTAATCTTTGGCGAGTTCTTGAAAGTTCTTATGGATATAATTAAACTATACCAACTTGAGCAGATATTTGTTAATAGTTCATCAGATACTAGCTGTTGGACCCCAGCCCTATACGTTTATAAGTGTAGTTTCGCTACTAATTGCCCAATTTAAAAAAGTTTCAGAAGTAGTACAATAAATCCAAACAATTAGCGAACTCTATCTCCTGTCCCCGCTTTAACCCCCTGTCCTATCTTCGTTAATACATGAACAATTTTCCTGAAATTTAAAACTGCTGTATTTCAGACGTAGTACAATACAACAACTTAGTTACCGAGCTCCAGCTCCTGTCATCCACCTTAGTACATTTGTAAAACTTCTTTAGAACCAGGCCAATTTTCCCGAAATTTAAAGCAGACATACTTGTAACTGAGTAAGTAAAGAAAATTGAGTTACCGAACTCTAGCTCTTGTTCACTGCCTTAGCCAGCTCCTGTAAGGTAATTATTATCAGCCCAAATCCCCTGCGATTTTAAAGCCCGCTACATTTCAGACCCATGTGAAATAAATCAAAGTAGTTACCGAGCGCCAACTCTCGTCCTCCACCTTAGTACATCAAACTCAGCATTTCAGACCATGACCCGTTCCAGCCTATCACCTTATCTAAAGCAAACATATCCATTCCTTCAATATGCATTGTTTGCTCAGCTATGTAAATAATCACTAGCTAAGTCATAATTACACGGTCATATCACATCACCTTACCCCTCCCTAATCTCCCCTCACTCCCTACACCCTTATCTTCACTCTCCCCCTACCACCCCCCCCCCCCGCACCCCTACTCTCCGCATCTCGCCCCCTTCCCCATCTCATCCAAATCTCCCTCCCTCCCTCCCTCCCAAGAATTTAAAAGTACAGTTATTATCTAATAATCTTACTGTATTTGTGTATTCTCTCCATGTTCTCTGTACAACTTTTATACTCACGATTCATGTTCTCTGCACATTCAATTCAAATTTTTTACCAGTTTCTCCATATTCTCCATGTCCTGCTAAATGTTCACAGCATGTTCAGTTCATATTCCCCTTATGTTCACTGTGTTCAACACCTTCGCTTACATGTTTTCTGTGTTCTTTGTCATGTTTTCATGTTCTTCACAAGTTCACTGTTCATTCTTCTTATTTTCTGTGTTCTTAGTCATGTTTTCATGTTCCCTGCAAGTTCATATTGCCCCGCATGTTCTCTGCGTTTATCGGATTCTCTTACATGTTCTTTAAAATCAAATGTACACTTGTTTCTTCCGTTCAGTAACTAGTTCTTTTGTCAAATATTATCAACCGCAACATTACTAATTCTCAACAAGTTACTGCAAAGTATTTACTCAATCAGTCAATCAACAACTTTATTCAGAAGTACACTTACATCGCATCAGGCTTGGATACCTATGTGCATGGGAAATAGGCTTACAGGTTCCGGAAGATGAGAGGAAATGTCAGCACTGTGGAGAAATGCCCGACAGACCACTGGACCATTATCTAACACAGTGCACAGTTACAAACCCATTAAGATTTCAACTTAGATTCAACAGAGCAGAAGAAGTTGTTAAACACATATGGCAAAATCTTACTGAAGCGACCATACGTGTCCTAAGTACTCATACTCCGCCCAAGTAAAACAGAAACAAGCAACACTTAGTGGGCCAGCCAGAGGCTTCGGGTCTGAGCAGGAATATCCCTGCAAAAAAAATAATTATTTGCAAACGACTATGTCAATGCAATTGTCTTTATCAACTTAATATTTCTTACAGACTCTGTTCTCAAAGAAATTTCCAAGACACTCATATTTTCATATTTTAACTAAAATATTCGACAAACAACTACAAAAAATAGTCATGTTCATAATTTTTAACTGAAAGTATTCGTCAATCAATTAAAAAATTGTCACGGTTATCATTTCTTAACTAAAATTATTCGCCAATCAACTAAAAATAGTCACTTTCATCATATTTTCTTGTCGTTTCTTAACTAAAATAACACTTGTCTCAACTAAAAATAGTCACTTTCATCAAATTTTATTGTCGTTTCTTAACTTAAATAACACTTTTCTCAACTAAAAATAGTCAAGCTTAACTCCTATCGACACATTCTTAACTAAAATTATTCTTCCCCTCAACTATAAATAGTCAAATATAACTTCCTTCAGCACTCTCGTAACTAACAGTATACTTCATGGAGTAAGAAAAATAGTCAAAGACACTCTTCGAGACATCAAGGACATACTAAGAGACATCAAAAATACTCTCCAAGACGTCAATAACACGCTCAAAGACGTCAAAGTCACTCATAGAAACATCAAGGTCACACTCTTTGAGACATGAAAGAAACTTTCTAAAACATATTCGTTCATCAAACTTGTTCTCTAAGTCACCTTCGTGCAACAAAGAAACTTTCCAAGTCACCTTCGTTCATCAAAGAAACTTTGATGAATGAAGAATCTTTGTTCATGAAAGTTATTCTCTAAGACATCAAAAGCTATTCTCAGATCCATCAAAGATATTCTCAGAGACATCAAATAAAATCTCAAAGATATTAAAGTTATCTTCTAAGTCATCAAAGATAGTTTTCAAACATCAAGAATACTCCTCAGGCATTAAATAACACTCTCAAATGTAACAAACGTTGTTCTTCATTCAATAAATAAGTAGTCAAGGGTAAGATTTCAAGACATGTAAATTAAAACATGCCATTATGTTGTCACAATCAACTTTAAGTATTATATCAAACCAAACATGTGCAACTTTTGTTACTATCCATGACCTTATGTACTAATAAACGTACTATTTAAGTAAAAATTAATACAATAACTAACTTTTATGAAGTAACAGCTTCACTAAGGCGTTTACAGTCAAAACTTAATAATAACTCTTTCACAAAAAAAAAAAACCCGGCTCTTCAAGTAATTAGTTCAGCTTTTCAAATCAAACTTTCATTTTTGTATATTAATTATTCTGTTAAATAAATGTTATTAATCACTTTATCTTAAAACTGTCCTTTGAACAACAATGCATCATCCTATCTAACCTAACCTAACCTAACCTAACAACAATGCATCATCCTATCTAACCTAACCTAACCTATTCCTCCCCTACCTGATGTAATTTCTATAACATAACGATACTAATTTAACTTAATTTACAATACTAACCTAACCTAACCTCCTCCGCCTAATGTAATTTACCTAACATAGCTTACCCGACCTGATATGACCTACCTTATATAACCTAACCTAACCTAACCTAACCTAACCTAACCTAACCTAACCTAACCTCCTCCTCCTAATGTAATTTACCTAACATAGCTTACCCAACCTGATATGACCTACCTTATATAACCTAATCTAACTTAACCTTGAGGGAGCCGGTCGGCCGAGCGGACAGCACACTGGCTTGTGATCCTGTGGTCCTGGGTTCGATCCCAGGCGCCGGCGAGAAACAACGGGCAGAGTTTCTTTCACCCTATGCCCCTGTTACCTAGCAGTAAATAGGTACCTGGGTGTTAGTCAGCTGTCACGGGTTGCTTCCTGGGGGTGGAGGCCTGGTCGAGGACCGGGCCGCGGGGACACTAAAGCCCCGAAATCATCTCAAGATAACCTAACCCAACCTAACTTGACTTACCTGCATTAGCATAACCTAACCTAACTTAAACTTACCTAGTCTAACTTACATATTCCTCCCAATCTGAGCTAACTTACCCAACCTGAAATGATCTAACTTACATAACTTAGCATATCTATGTAACTTTTACCTGAAGTGACCTATCCTAATGTAACTTTTCATAGCATAACTTACACAACATAACTTCCCTTACCTAACCTATCCTACCCTATTCCTCCTCTACATAATGTAACTTCTATAACCCAACTTACTTAACTTACATAACGTGACGTAACCTGACTATCTTAACGTAATTTACCTAGTCCAACTTACCTATTTATCCCTATCTGAGCTAACTTACCCATTCTGACCTAACCACCGTGCATAACTTAATAACTTAACTTACATAACGTAACTGATGAACAAATCTACAAGGGCCGTGATGAGGGTTCGAACTTACATCCAGAATGATCCCAGACTCGCTTAAATCGACTTGGCCATGACATGGTATAAGAATTGCAACCGGGAGTGCTACTGCTCTCATTCAGACCCCACAGTCTCTCCGAGACACAAACCAGGGTTTTACACAATTCCCCCGTGCACTCGCGCACTGTAAACAAGCCGTTGACAGCTCGTTACGACGTATGACGTGACATAACTTATCTACCCTCATCTACCTACCCTCCTCCACCTAAATGTAACTTACCTAACATAACTTACCCAAACTGACATGACTTAACTTACATAACCTAATCTAGCCTAACTTGTCTAGTCCTACTTACCTATTCCTCCCTATTTGAGCTAACTTACCCAACCTGACATGACCTAACTTACATAACTTGGAATACCTAATGTAACTTTACTACATGGGGGGCAGACAACATAACCAGCACGGTACAGATGACACAGACCACATAACCAGCACGGTACAGATGACACAGACAACATAACCAGCACGGTACAGATGACACAGACAACATAACCAGCACGGTACAGATGACACAGACCACATAACCTGCACGGTACAGATGACACACACCACATAACCTGCACTGTACAGATGACACACACCACATAACCTGCACGGTACAGATGACACACACCACATAACCTGCACGGTACAGATGGCACACACAACATAACCAGCACGGTACAGATGACACAGACCACATAACCTGCACGGTACAGATGACACAGACAACATAACATAACCTAACCTAACCTAACCTAACCTACCCTTGAACAAATTTACTAAGGCCGTGACAAGGGTTCGAACCTACATCCGAGAGCATCCCAGACGCTGCCTTAATCGACTGAGTTACGACATGGTTAAAAGAATTGCAACCAGAAGTTCTACTGACCTAACTCGGATCGTTGTGGATTTGTTCATTTGATGCATCACGCTATTGTGATTTCTGTGTGTAATGAAGTGAGGGCGAAAAGCTAGAACGGCTTGTTGACAGAGCTCAGGTGCATGGGGAAATTGTGTAAAATCATGGTTTGTGTCTCTGAGAGGCTGCAGGATCCGAGTAAGGTCAGTAAAATTTTCGGGTGCAATTCTTTTAACCATGTCGTAGCTCAGTCGATTAAGGCAGTGTCTGGGATCCTCTCGGACGTAGGATTGAACCTTCGTCACGGCCCTTGTGGATTTGTTCATACGATGCATCACGCTATTGTGATTTCTGTGTCTAATCTACCCTTATTCACCTATTCTACATAATGTACCTTACATAACTTAACCTACCTGATATAACTTACCCATCCTGACCTAACCAATGTACATTAATTACCAACATAACTTACAAAACGTAACATAACTTATCTGCCCTCATCTACCTAACCTCTCTTACCTAATGTAAATTACCTACCCTGACATTACCTAATTTATATAACTTACCAGACCTATCCTAACTTAACATAACTTATTTAAACTATCATCTTATTTTCTCTGAAACATCACCTTTTATATACTTTCTTAGCATAGAGTCCATTTATTCAATAACCTATGTTAAGTTCTATATTTTTCACCAATTAATGCAGTAAAGTTAAACATCTTTTCAGTAGTATATATGGTTCCTGCTGAGCATTTATGTTTCGTCAATGTCTCACATTCATTTGTTCGTTTCGAGCGTTAATTCTCAAATGGTCATTTATTAATTTCAAGTGTTATTTGTTAAAGATGGAGTGTTTAGACATTTCAAAGGATTTTGTTAAATGTATAGGCATTTATTCGTTATAAGGGATAATAGCTAAAATGGGGGGGGGGAGAGGGTTATCATTTAAAGGGAACATTTGTTAGAATGTCAGTTTAAGCACTTTGTACCTTTTTTTTACTTAAAGTTCATCAAGTTTTATTTATTATGTTTGATATAAATGTTTTTATTCTTCACCCTTTACCTTAACCTCTGTTTGATCTGACTGTATTTATTTCACTTGAACATATTTGTTGAATAAATTATCCTTAACCTAGCCTAACAGATATAGTTTTTGTTTCTCCTCTTTGTATATATTTACCCAAATCCACCATTTCACTTATCCGTCCCACTTAGTGAAAAGGTTAGGTGGAAAGGTGGATTTGGGTAAATATATACAAAGAGGAGAAACAAAAACTATATTTGTAAGGTTAGGTTAAGGATAATTTATTCAACAAATATGTTCAAACGCAATAAATACAGTATGATCAAACAGAGGTTAGGGTAAAGGTTGAAGAATAAAACATTTATATCAAACATAATAAGTATAACTTGATGAACTTTAAGTGAAAAAAGGTACAAAAGGTGTTTTAAATTTGGCTAAAATTGGACTATTAGTAGCGAAACTACACTTATCAATGTACAGAGCTGGAGTCCAATAACTTGTATCTGAAGAAATCTTAAAAAATATCTGCTGAAGTTGGTAGAGTTTAATTATATCCATAAGAGCTTTTAAGAACTCAGCTTGGATTAAACGCTGACAAAATTCAGTCTTAATTCCTGTGACACTGCTGAAATATAACGAGGCTACAAATATTTGACCTTTAACGAGACTCTGACTAATTTTGGTCTTAAAATGGTCTCTGTCAAATTTGGGTCTTTTATTAGTCTCTGAACAATTTTTGTCTTTAACTGGAACTTTGAAAATTTTTCAGTTTTCAACTGGTCTCTGTAATTAGTTTGGTATTTTACCGGTGAAACAGCAGTAAATTGATATAAAACAAAATCTTACTGGTAAAATTTCACACACAAATCACAATAGGGTGATGTATCAAATGAACAAATGAGTCGTAGATTGAATGATTTGATTTGATGATGCATCAAATGAGTCGTAGCTCAGTCGATTAAGGCAGCGTCTGGGATCCTCTCGGACGTAGGTTCGAACCCTCTTCACGGCCCTTATGGATTTGTTCATTTACTGTTAAGATATCTATTTTCCATAACAAACTTCTATGAACATATTTTCTAAATAAAGGTCTTCTAAAAAATTACGGGGTTCTTAAACTCTTTAAGAAATTTCTATGTTCATATGAACTCGGAAATATTTTTATAAAATTCAACTCTGAAAAAAAATTAATTCCCCGTAAGAAACCTTTCACTCGGAATGTGTAAATTTTGCCACGAGTTTCCCCCTTAAGAAATCTTTACCTCCAAATGAGTATATTTAAAAAAAAATGAAAATTTACTCATACGCTGCCATCCCTACTACTAACACCTGCAAGTGTTGTTTGTGAGTGAACACCTGCAGCAGATGTGTCAGTGGCGCTGGTGAACACCTGCAGGTGTTGTATGTCAGTGGGCGCTGGTGAACTGAACACCTTCTGGAGTGGTGTGTCAGTGGGCGCTGGTGTACTGAACACCTTCTGGAGTGGTGTGTCAGTGGGCGCTGGTGTACTGAACACCTTCTGGAGTGGTGTGTCAGTGGGAGCTGGTGTACTGAACACCTTCTGGAGTGGTGTGTCAGTGGGCGCTGGTGTACTGAACACCTTCTGGAGTGGTGTGTCAGTGGGAGCTGGTGTACTGAACACCTTCTGGAGTAGTGTGTCAGTGGGCGCTGGTGTACTGAACACCTTCTGGAGTGGTGTGTCAGTGGGCGCTGGTGTACTGAACACCTTCTGGAGTGGTGTGTCAGTGGGAGCTGGTGTACTGAACACCTTCTGGAGTGGTGTGTCAGTGGGCGCTGGTGTACTGAACACCTTCTGGAGTGGTGTGTCAGTGGGAGCTGGTGTACTGAACACCTTCTGGAGTAGTGTGTCAGTGGGCGCTGGTGTACTGAACACCTTCTGGAGTGGTGTGTCAGTGGGAGCTGGTGTACTGAACACCTTCTGGAGTGGTGTGTCAGTGGGCGCTGGTGTACTGAACACCTTCTGGAGTGGTGTGTCAGTGGGAGCTGGTGTACTGAACACCTTCTGGAGTAGTGTGTCAGTGGGCGCTGGTGTACTGAACACCTTCTGGAGTGGTGTGTCAGTGGGCGCTGGTGTACTGAACACCTTCTGGAGTGGTGTGTCAGTGGGAGCTGGTGTACTGAACACCTTCTGGAGTGGTGTGTCAGTGGGCGCTGGTGTACTGAACACCTTCTGGAGTGGTGTGTCAGTGGGTGCTGGTGTACTGAACACCTTCTGGAGTGGTGTGTCAGTGCAAACTGATGTACTGAACACCTTCAGGTGTTGTGTGTCAATGGCTGCTGTCGGAAATCCGACACACAACATCCTGATACTCTAACATTTCTAACGCTCAATATAACCTGCTAACCTTGTTATAATAGTTACATTAGTTAGACAGTAAAAGAAACAGAGAATGGGCGCTTCTATGACGTCATGGCATAAAAACATTTATGCTCCACAGGTATCCTTTAAAACAACAGTCTAGTGATTAAAATTATTACAAAATTGTTCACTATGACTGGATCTAAAATAATTATCAATAAAAGTATATGTTACCTCCCTATTGTCTTAAAAGACAAATTGGGAACCATATTTTCGGCAGGCCTCGGGAGGAGGCAGGGACACGAGTCATTGTATTGTAAACAAAGGGGCTCCCGTGAGGTTATATCGACACGACACGCAGCACGTCATACATTGATATTCCCATTGCCCATCAGCGACTTCTACATCAACAACGGGAATTGTTGATTATCTGACTAAAACCACATTTCTAGTAGTAGTTGGCCAATAACTGTTTAGATATGGTTAGCCGGTTATTGGCATACGAAACTCAAACAATGAGTGAGCCTCGGTTTCATTATTTCCACAATCCAAATTTCATATGCCACACCTGTACTTTATATGATATTGACAGTTTTTTTTCGATATAACTTATTGGCAGGTAAGCTTGTGATCCATGAGACATCAGTTGTGCTGGCCACCTGCAAAATACTGCACGAGCATCTTACATGGTCTGGCAGGTGTGGCTTGTCAGTAGGCGCTGGTGTACGTTTACACATGTTGAGAGTGAACGCTGTTGAACACCTGCAGGCGTGGTGTGTCAGTGGGCGCTGGTGTACTGAACACCTGCTGGAGTGGTGTGTCATTGTGCATTGGTGTACTGAACACCTGCTAGAGTGATGTGTCAGTAGGTGCAGGTGTACTGAACACCTGCTGGAGTGGTGTGTCAGTGGCTGCTGGTGTAGGGACCATGTAGACAGGACACACACAACACAAGAGACGCCGGGGTGAGGGAGACCATGTAGACAGGACACACACAACACAAGAGACGCCGGGATGAGGGAGACCATGTAGACAGGACACACACAACACAAGAGACGCCGGGGTGAGGGAGACCATGTAGACAGAACACACACAACACAAGAGACGCCGGGGTGAGGGGGACCATGTAGACAGGACACACAACACAAGAGGGTTCGGGGTGCACGTAACAACCGGAGCACATTACTTCTAACAGCTTCTGCCTTCACAGTATAAATGTATTGTGGTGCTGAGAGCCAGATACACGCTGGCAACTCTGGGAAAACCTTAAGTCTCACTATAGTTATGAGGCAGGATTTCTTGCTTGTAGTGCTTCTTGAAGGGTTTATTATGAACAAGACTTTCACGTATCAATATTAGCTACATTACCTAATACATATATATATATATATATATATATATATATATATATATATATATATATATATATATATATATATATATATATATATATATATATATATATATATATATATATATATATATATATATATATATATATACACACACATATAACAATCACTGTTCGAAGGTCTCGTCCAGCGCTTCAGAGGTGCGGTGCGTGTCCAAGATACAGTACATATTTCCTCTCCGGATCGCGACAATGAGGAGCTGGAACAGGAAACTGGCCACTGTGGAGTCTTTAGTTTTCCTAATGAGTTCCTCACCCACCTCTTTTAGGATCTTAAGTACACATTTACCCCAGGCGCCCAGGGTCTCAGAGCCTATCGGCACGAACCTGTAACAATATTCTAGGTCCCTGTATTTGTTAGTTTCCTGGGTCTCCCTGAAGGTGGCTGTCCCGCCTCTCTCAGTTGTACTGTGAGGTAGATAGGTATCATCCAATGTAGACGCACACGTGTAGACTCACATGACCAGTTTTCCATCCCTCCATGGCTGCAAGGTGACTCCATCTGGGCGTTTCCCGCCAAACACACACCGAAACTACGACGTTGGTACAACGTTCGAACAAGTTTTAACACTTCCTAACCAGTTATAACAACCAATATAGCAAGTTGTAACAACGTTTTACTACGTCATAAACACTTTAAGCAAAGATGTAACAACTTTATTATAAGTTGTAATAAGCGAAAAATAGAGACAGTTTCGGTTTGTGCTTCCAGGGTTGTGACTAATTGTCAGGTCTGTACAACTGAAGTTCTCTTCGTGCTGAACACCCAGCTGTGGCCAAACTTCTTTTGATGATGTTACTGACTGCTAACTGACCTCTACGACAGATGATACCATAGCTGCCGTATTGGTATTCCGACGCATAGCAGCAGATACACCGGTGTTCGGTGGAGATAAAGACAACAAGGCCCAGGGCAACACCAATACTTAGCTCCCGATGGTCCAGGCGGGTGCCCAAGGTGGAATTAGGGATAGACAACAGGAAGTCACCGGCATGTCGGGCTTGCACAGGCGTCCTTTGTTCATCCCAGAAGCTGCCTCCAGCAATGCTGTGGCCATGTTCTTCACTATGGGACTATCCAATTTGGCATGTTTGCAGTCGTTTGAAACATCTGGTCGAGGTTGAGAGTTGACAATATTGTCCCACTGGCCGGCCTCGTTCGGGAATATGGGATCATAAATCCTAATGGAATTATTCATCAGTAGCACTGTTCGAAGATAAGACATCGGGCAATGCTAACTGCGTTGCCTTACAAATATCTATATCCCCGAGTCTAACTGGGAGTGTTGCTTGATACAATTGGTCATATTGCAGGGAGAGGTTTAACACTTTCATGGTTATTAATTTTAGGAGTGAGTCATATTCTGATAATTTTGGACTGTCGAAGAAGGGATCACACCTTAGGAAATAGGTAAGTCTGGGCAAAGACTTGTGAGGAGGTACAAAACATTGTGGGCATTCTAAGCCCCGATTTTTCCCTTCATCCTTTTCAGGTCACTCAGCTTTTCTTCATGGATTACCTCAATGGCGTTATACACATATCTATATATATATATATATATATATATATATATATATATATATATATATATATATATATATATATATATATATATATATATATATATATATATATATATATATATATGTCGTACCTAGTAGCCAGAACGCACTTCTCAGCCTACTACGCAAGGCCCGATTTGCCTAATAAGCCAAGTTTTCCTGAATTAATATTTTTTCTCTAATTTTTTTCTTATGAAATCATAAAGCTACCCATTTCATTATGTATGAGGTCAATTTTTTTTTTATTTGAGTTAAAATTAACGTAGATATATGACCGAACCTAACCCACCCTACCTAACCTAACCTAACCTATCTTTATAGGTTAGGTTAGGTTAGGTAGCCGAAAAAGTTAGGTTAGGTTAGGTTAGGTAGGTTAGGTAGTCGAAAAACAATTAATTCGTGAAAACTTGGCTTATTAGGCAAATTGGGCCTTGCATAGTAGGCTATTTTGGTAGCAGTCTTTCCTGTAGACATATATTATTAAATATGACCGAAAAAGTAAGATTAATAATTCTAACACGAATTTTCTCGATCTTTCTTATGTTTCTTTTCACTGTTGATGGTAATTGAAAAATCAATTCTGCAAAATTCATTTTTATTTCTAGTCTGACGCGACACTTGAACGCGTTTCGTAATAACTTATTACATTTTCAAAGACTTTTAGTTTACACACACACAACTATTACCTGCAAACACTAAACAGAGTTCTTACTTATGCTATGATTTAAACAGCTTTCATTTTTCATTTTATACCCGCATTTTGGGTGAGGTGATATGTTACAACAGTTTTGGATGAGGTGAACAAAACTTTCAACATAGGACAGAACACGAAACAATGGGTATTGAAGGTAAGAATGGAAGTAACTGCAAAGGGCCTATTGGCCCATATTTCTTGATGCTTCTATATTAGAGCGGAGTCTTGAAGTGGGTAGAATATAGTTGTACATTAATTGGCTGTTGATTGCTGGTGTTGACTTCTTGATGTGTAGTGCCTCGCAGATGTCAAGCCGCCTGCTATCCCTGTATCTATCGTTGATTTCTGTGTTGTTTGCTAAGGAAACAATTAATGCACAACTATATTCTACCCACTGTCAAAATGGGTGTAAAACACTTCCCACGCCGTCGTCCTTTAATATCAGGGGGAAGGTGTCAACACCACTGCTCGCCCTCATTATAATGCACTAACCTGTTTACTGTGGTCCCTCCACAACCCTGACAACAACTATCAACTAAACGGTCTAAAAGTCATATCCCTAAAATTATTCTATACTGTCTCCGGATTCTCATAATAAACCTGTCAAAATAATACACTTTTTCTGCCTACTTGACTCGTATGCAAATTAGAATAATCGAATGTCAATCACATTGCAATCTCATTCACACCCATATTCCCTCTATATAAATCTTTGTAAGCATGCAGAATGATTTGCATACTATATCACACCGATCTCTGAGTTCTTCTATGCAGATTATCACTAGTAAGAATTATTGATAAGCATTCATATGACACTGAATCTTAGAACCGTTTATAATTACTATCTGGGTTGCTGTTTGAGAACT
This sequence comes from Procambarus clarkii, assembly GCF_040958095.1. Lineage (NCBI taxonomy): Eukaryota > Metazoa > Arthropoda > Malacostraca > Decapoda > Cambaridae > Procambarus > Procambarus clarkii. Next base: position 2,085,083 of record NC_091243.1, on the reverse strand, counting down.
GACATGCATATTACGGTAGGCGGCTTAACTGTCCTCACTGCAAAACCCATTTGTAACACTCACTAAAATGCAACTGAGGCCTAAGGAATTCAGAAGAGCTTGTAATATTCAGAAAAACATGTAGTATTTGGAGGAGCATGTGGTATTGAGAAGAATATGTGGTATTAAGAGGAGCATGTGGTATTGAGAAGAGCATGTGGTATTAAGAGAAACGTGCGGTATATAAAAGAATATGTGGTATTAAGAGTATGGGGGATTGAGAACAACATGTGTAATTTAGATCATGTGGTATTGAGAAGAACATGTGGTGTTAGGATGAGCATGTGGTATTGAGAAGAACATTAGTATTAAGAAAAACATGTGGCATTAAGAGGAGCAGGTGGTATTGAGAAGAAAATGTTGTATTAAGAAGAGCATGGGGTATTCAGAAGAACATGTGGTATTGAGAAAAACATTTGGTATTGAGAAGAGCATGTGGTATTGAAAAGAACATTTGGTATTGAGAAGAGCATGTGGTATTGAAAAGAACATGTGGTATTGAGCAGAGCATGTGGTATTGAGAAGAACATGTGGTATTGAGCAGAGCATGTGGTATTGAGAAGAACATGTGGTATTGAGCAGAGCATGTGGTATTGAGAAGAACATGTGGTATTGAGCAGAGCATGTGGTATTGAGAAGAACATGTGGTATTGAGCAGAGCATGTGGTATTGAGAAGTACATTAGTATTGGACAAAACTGTGGTCTTAAGAGAAGCATGTAGTATTGAGAGGAGCACGGGGTGTTCTGAAGAGCATGTGGTATTCAAAAGGCCATGTGATGTTAAGAAAAGCGTTGATATGAGAAGCAAATTGTGTTAAGGAAAGTATGTAGCATTAAAAAAAAAAAACATGTGGGGTTTAGAGGTGCATGTGGAGTTCAGAGGAGTATGTGGTATTCAAAAGAGTATGTGGCGTTCACTGGATAATGTGGTATTCAGAAGAGCATGTGACGTTCAAGAGATCGTGTAGTATTCAAAAAAGCATAGATTATTCAAATGAGCATGTGGTGTTTTGAAAAAAAATATGGTGCTCACATGAGCATGCAGTATTCTGAAGATCAATCAGTGACAACAAGATCATTGCGATGATCAGATGATAAATTGGTGTCCACAATAGCATTGCGGTGTTCAGAAGAGCATGTGGTGTTCAGGAGAGCATGTGTCATTAAGAACAATTGGTGTTCACAAGTACATGAAGAATTCTGAAGAGCAATTTGTGTCAACAGGAGAGGTGAGGTGTTCATAAGAACATGTGACATTCAGAAGAGGATATGATGATCAAAAGAACATGTAGTATTCAAAAGAGCAAGTGGTATTCTAAAGAAAATAGGGTGCTCAAAAGAGCTTGCAGTATCCTGAGAAGCATCTGATATTCTGTAGTGTTAATAGGTGTTCACAAGAGTATTGCGGTGTTGAAAAGACAGTTTCGTGATCAAAAGTACATGTGGTGTTCTGAAGAGCAATTGGTATTATGAAGAGCATGAGGCATTCTGAAGAGCAATTGGTGTTGTGAAGAGCATGAGGCATTCTGAAGAGCAATTGGTGTTGTGAAGAGCATGAGGCATTCTGAAGAGCAATTGGTGTTGTGAAGAGCATGAGGCATTCTGAAGAGCAATTGGTGTTGTGAAGAGCATGAGGCATTCTGAAGAGCAATTGGTGTTGTGAAGAGCATGAGGCATTCTGAAGAGCAATTGGTGTTGTGAAGAGCATGAGGCATTCTGAAGAGCAATTGGTGTTGTGAAGAGCAATTGGTGTTGTGAAGGCATTCTGAAGAGCTATTGGTGAAAGCAAGAGCATTGCAGTGTTCAGGAGAGCGTGTTGTTTTAAGAAGAGCATGGGATGTTATGAAGGCCATGTGGTGTTCTGAAGAGCATATGGTGTTCTGAAGAGCATGCCGTGTTCTAAAGAGCATGTGTTCTGAAGAACATGAGGTATTCTGAAGAACATGAGGTATTCTGAAGATCATGTGGTGTTCTGAAGAGCATGTTGTGTTTCGAAGAGCATGTGGTGTTCTGAAGAGCTTGTTGTGTTTTGAAGTGCATGTGGTGTTCTGAAGAGCATGTCGTGTTTTAAAGAGCATGTGATGTTCTGAAGAGCATGAGGTATTCGGAAGAGCATGTTGTGTTTCGAAGAGCATGTGGTGTTCTGAAGAGCATGTGTTCTGAAGAACATGTGGTATTCTGAAGATCATGTGGTATTCTGAAGAACATGAGGTATTCTGAAGATCATGTGGTGTTCTGAAGAGCATGTTGTGTTTCGAAGAGTATGTAGTGTTCTGAAGAGCATGTCGTGTTTTAAAGAGCATGTGGTGTTCTGAAGAACATGTGGTATTATGAAATGCATGTAGTGTTCTGAAAAGCACGTGGAATTTTGAAGAGCATGTTGTGTTTTGAAGAGCATGTGGTGTTTTGAAGAGCATACGGTGTTCTAAAGAGCTTGTGGTGTTCTGAAGAACTTTTGGTATTATGAAGACAATGTGGTGCTCAGTAGAGCATGAATTATCCATAAGAGCATGTGGTGTTTTGAAAAGAATGCCTTGTTCGTTAGAGCATTTGTTATTTAGAAGAGCGCATGGTGATCAGAACAGCAAATGGTGTTCTGAAGAGCTTGTGGGGCTCATCAGAGCATGGGGGGTATTCTGTAGAATGTGTGGCATTTTAAAGGGAGAATATGTGTGATGTTCAGAAGAGCATGTTGTGGTTAGTAGAGCATGTGGCATTATTAAGATCAATTAGTGTTCACAAGAGCATCAAGAATTCTGAAGAGCAATTGGTAACAGTAAGAATATTGCGTTGTTCAGATAAACAATTGGTGTAAACAAGAGCATTGTAGTGTTCAGAAGAGCGTGAGGTGGTATGAAGAACGTTTGGTGTTCGGAAGGATTTGTGGAGGTCAGAAAAGCCTGTGGAAGAGGCTGTTGTCTTCAGAAGGGTACGTGGTGTTTTGGAGAACATATTGTATTTTGAAGGCAATGTGATGTTCAGAAAAGTATGAAGATTTCAGGAGAGCATGCAGTGTTCAGGAGAGCATGTAGCATTCAGAAGAGCATGTAGCAATCATAAGGGCGTGTGGTGTTTGGGAGAGCATAAGGTAAGCAGAACTTCGTGTATTGTTCAGAAAGGTATCTGGTACTCAGAAGAGCACCGCATGGTATTCTAAATAACATGTGGTGTTCTAAAGAGCATATGATATTCAGGAGAGCATGTGGTGTTAAGAGGAGCCTGTGATGTTCAGTAGAGCATGGGTGTTCAGAAGAACATGTTGTAATCATAATAGAATGTGGTGTTCAAAAAATAATAGAGTATTCAGATGAACATGTGGTATATAGAAGCCTCAGTGGTATTTTGAAGAGCATGTGGTGTTCAGAAGAGCATATAGTGTTCAAAAGAGCATATGGTATTCAGAAGAGCATGTTGTATTTGGAATAGCATATTGTATTCAGAACAGCATGTTGTATTTATTAGAGCATGTTGTATTTAGAGAAACATGTTGTAATCAGAAGATCAAGAGGTTTAAGAGATCATGTGGTGTTCAGAAGAACATATATTTTTCACGAGAGTTTGTTGTATTTAGAAAAGAATGTGGTGTTCAGAGAGGCATATGGTATGTAAAAGAGCGTGTGGTGTTCAAAAGAGCATTTGGTGTTCAGTAGACCATGTGTTCTTCTGAAGAGCAATTAGTGTTCAAGAATACGTTATAATGGTAAGAGCATGTGGAAATCTGAAGAACAAATGGTGTTCACAACAACATGTGGTATTCTGATGAGCATGTGGCGTTCAGAAGTGAATTGTGGTGGTCATAATAGCATTGTGGTGTTCAGAAGAGGGTGTTGTTTTCAGAAAGGGCATGTGATGTTCAGAAGACCATGTGGTATTCTAAAGAGCATATATTATTCTGAAGAGTGTGTGATATTCATAGAGTATGCGGCGTAATAAAGAGCATAGGGAATTTAAAAGAGTATGTGGTGTTTATAAGAACTTGTAATATTCTGAAAAGCATATGTAATCTGAAGAGTATGTAATATTTTGAAGAGCATGTTTTAAAATAAAGGCATGTCGTGCCCAGAAGAGAATGTTGAATTTTAAAGAGCATGTGGTGTTATGAAGAGAATGTGGAATTCTAAAGAGCATGGTATTCAGAAAAATGTGATGTTCATAAGAGCACGTTGTGTTCAGAAGAGCGTATGGTATTCAGAAGATCAAGTGATTGTCAAGATAGTGTAGTGTTCAGAAGAGCACGAAGTGCTCTGAAGAGTATGTGGTGTTTAGAGGAACGTGTTGTTCAGAAGAGCATGTGTTATTCAGTTGAGCATGTGGTAGTATGAGAGCGTGTTTTGTTCAGAGGAACAAGTGGTGTTTATAGGGGTAAGTGGTAGTTTGAAGGGAATGGGGCCTTGTTAAGAGCATGTTTTGTTCGCATGAGCATGTACGTGGTATCCTGAATAGTAAGTGGTGTTCAGGAGAACATGTGGTGTTTTGAAGAGCATGTGATGTTCTAAAGAGCTTGTGGTGTTCTGAAGAACATGCGGTGTTTTGATAAGCATGTGGTGTTTTGAAGAGCATGTGGTGTTCTGACATGCACACCACATGCACCATACCATATGTATTTACCATACCATATGAACACCATATGTATTTTATTCAACATGTGGTGTTCAGAATATTATATGTTTTTCTGAGGAGCACATAATATTCAGAAAACCTGTGGTGTTCCAAAAAATCATACGGTGTTCAGAACAGCAATGGTTGTACTCTTCAAGGCACTTGTGTTGTCCCGTCTTGAGTACTGCTCAGTACTCACTTCCCCCTTCAAAGCAGGAGAGATTGCTGAAATAGAGGGAATACAGAGAACATATACGGCACGCATAGACGCAATAAAGCACCTAAATTATTGGGATCGTCTCAAAGCCCTCCAAATGTACTCACTAGAGAGAAGACGAGAGAGATATCAAATAATATACACCTGGAAGATACTGGAGGGACAGGTACCAAATCTACACAGTAAAATAACAACGTACTGGAGTGAACGACATGGAAGAAAATGTAGAATAGAACCAATGAAGAGCAGAGGTGCCATAGGCACAATCAGAGAACACTGTATAAACATCAGAGGTCCGCGGTTGTTCAACGTCCTCCCAGCAAGCATAAGAAATATTGCCGGAACAACCGTGGACATTTTCAAGAGGAAACTAGATTTATTCCTCCAAGGAGTGCCGGACCAACCGGGCTGTGGTGGGTATGTGGGCCTGCGGGCCGCTCCAAGCAACAGCCTGGTGGACCAAACTCTCACAAGTCAAGCCTGGCCTCGGGCCGGGCTTGGGGAGTAGAACAACTCCCAGAACCCCATCAACCAGGTATCAACCAGGTAACCAGCACGTGTATTCAGAAGAGCATATGGTGTTCAGAAGAGCATGTGTCACTCAGAGGAGTATGTGTGCTCAGATGAGCACGTTGTCTTCTGAAGAGCATGTGGTGTTCAGAAGAAAAAGTAGTATTATGAAGGATATGTGGTGTTCTGCAGGGCGCATGGTGTTCAGAAAAGCGTTGCGATTTCTGAAGGTCATGTGGAGTTAAGAAAAGCATGTGGCATTCACATTCACGAGAACATGTGGTGTTCTGAAGAGCTTATTGTGCTCAGAAGAGCAAGTGCCACTCAGAAGAGCAAGTGCCACTCAGAAGAACTTGTGCCACTCAGAAGAGCGTGTTGTGTTCAGAAGAGCGTGCTGAGTTCAGAAGAGAATGTGGGATTCTGAAAAGCATGTGGTGTTGTGAAGAGCATGTAGCACTCAGAAGAGCATATGCCACTCAGAAGAGCATGTGCCACTCAGAAGAGCGTGTTGTGTTCAGGAGAGAATGTGGGATTCTGAAGACCATGTGGTGTTGTGTTTAGGGAATATTTTATGTATTCTGAGGTGTATGTGGTACTCAGAGGAGCATGTGAAATTCAGAAGAACATGTTGTATTCTAAACAGCATGCGGTGTTCGAAAGAGCATGTGGTATTATGAAGATCATTTATTATTCTGAAGATCAATTGGTGTTCGCAAGAGCCATTAGTGGTTCACAAGAACATTTGGTGTTCACAGGAACAAATGGTGTTCACAAAAACAATTACCATTGGTGTTCACAAGAGCAAATAGTGTTTACAAGAACAATTGGTGTTCTCAAGAAGAATTGGTGTTCTCAATAACAATTGGTTTTCACAAGAGCAAATGGTGTTCTCAGGAGCAATTGGTTTTCACAGGAGAAAACCAATTGTTCACAAGAGCATGTTGTGTTCAGAAGAATGTGTGGTTCAAAGGAGAATGTAGTGTTCGGATGAGCATGTGATGTTCGGAAAAGAATGTGGTGTTCAAAAGAGCGTGTGGTATTCTAAAGAGTATGTTGTGTTCAGAAGAGCACGTAGTATTCAAAAGAGCATGTGGTATTCTGAGGAGTATGTAATATTCTGAAAAGCAGGTGGAATTATGAAGAACATTGAATAATCAGAAGAGCATGTGGTGTTCTTAAGTGCATGAAGTGTATGTACGTGTTAACAAAAATACACGGAATGTTCAGAAGAGAATGTGGTGTTCTAAAGAGCATAGAGCGTTCAGAAGAGGAAGTGTCATTCCTAGTGCATGTGTTATTCAGAAGTACATATTGTGTTCTGAAGACCATGTGGTGTTCAGAAGGCTATGTGGTATTCTGAAGAGCAAGGAGTGTTCAGAAGAACATGGGGGTATTGAGAAGAGCATGTGGTGTTCAGAGGAGCATGTGGTGTTCAGAAGAGCATGTGGTGTTCAGAAGAGCATGTGGTGTTCAAAAGAGCATGTGGTGTTCAGAAGAGCTTGTGGTGTTCAGAAGAGCATGTGTTATTCAGAAGGGCACATAAGGGAAGTTAACTATCAGGGAAAAGCGCCAAGCTATTATGACTATATAGCACTTGGAAGGGGTCAGGATAAGGATTTGGCATGGAAAGTGGGAAAGGAATGGTGAGTAACCACTTGGACGATCGTGGATTCAACCCCGACCTGCATGAAGCGAGACCGTCGCTCTACCGTCCACCCCAAGTGGTTGAGTATGTTCATATGAGCATGTGGTGTTCAGAGGAGCGTGTGTATACGGAAGAGCATGAGGTGTTCAGAGGAGCGTGTGGTATACGGAAGAGCATGTGGTGTTCAGAGGAGCGTGTGTATAGGGAAGGGTATGTGGTGTTCAGAGGAGCGTGTGTATAGGGAAGGGTATGTGGTGTTCAGAGGAGCGTGTGTATAGGGAAGGGTATGTGGTGTTCAGAGGTGCGTGTGTATACGGAAGAGCATGTGGTGTTCAGAGGAGCGTGTGTATAGGGAAGAGCATGTGGTGTTCAGAGGAGCGTGTGTATAGGGAAGAGCATGTAAGGGTCATAAGATCTTCTTGGTTCTGGTCCTCAGTTCATTCTCGCACAATCGAGAATTCCATGTTCGTAGCCCGAGAAGGACAGAAATGGCTGGGCACATGTCCATTCACCTAATGCATCTGTTCACCCAGCAGTGAGTAGGTGCTCAGGAGTTAGTCATCTTGTTGTGGGGTTGCATCCTGGTCGTGGTCAGTAATTTGGCCTTTGTGTGGAGTGGGGGGGGGGACATGGTGTAAGACTACCGTGTATGAACACATTCTGGCTTCCTGTCCCACCCCCCTACACAAAGAATTGTTATTATATAAGCACATGGAGGGTTCTAAAGATCAAGTAGTGTTCAAAACAGTATAGAGTATTCAGAAAAGTATTGAGTGTTCAGCAGAGCATTGTGTGTTCAGAAGAGCATAGAATGTTCAGAAGAGCATAGAATGTTCAGAAGAGCATATAGTGTTCAGAAGAGTATGGAGTGTTCGGAAGAGCATGAAATATTCAGAACAACATGGTGTTTTCAAAGCATGACGCGTTCAGAACATCTTGGGGTTCAGGGGAGCATAAAGTATTTAGTAAAACAAGGAGACGACAGAGAGCGGTGGAGTCTCCAAATTGTCGTCGTTCCCCCGAAAAACGAGAGCGACGTGTTGTGGAAATTGTCGGCGCACGCACGTTCCAACTTCCCCCAGGAAGCACTACAGGAAGCTCTATCCATTTCGTATGAAAGAAACTTGAAAATGTTGAAAGAGTATTTCTGGACTCAGTCCCCGGTACATGTCTGAAGCCAGCAAGGAGTCTGGCTCCAACGCGACCGTGTAATTACGCAATTTGCCCAGTGTATGGAGTGCTTGAAATGGACTTCACAAGTCGTATGGACGAAAGTCCCACTCTACCTCACAGGCTACAGCGACTCCCATGACTTGAAGGACGGTGTAAGTAATCATACATAAATTATATTCAGAGAACAGAGGCTTCTAAAACCTTACTTTCTAATAAATACTTTGTAAGAAACACTTTTTAAGAAACACTTTCTAATAAACACTTAGGTTTCTCTACAAAAAATCAGTTGGCATTTAGAATATCGAGGTTTGATGATACATGTGAGAGCTGAGAGCCCTGGTCACCAGTCCCTGATACATGTGAGAGCTGAGAGCCCTGGTCACCAGTCCCTGATACAAGTGAGAGCTGAGAGCCCTGGTCACCAGTCCCTGATACATGTCAGAGCTGAGAGCCCTGGTCACCAGTCCCTGATACAAGTGAGAGCTGAGAGCCCTGGTCACCAGTCCCTGATACATGTGAGAGCTGAGAGCCCTGGTCACCAGTCCCTGATACAAGTGAGAGCTGAGAGCCCCGGTCACCAGTCCCTGATACATGTGAGAGCTGAGAGCCCGGGTCACCAGTCCCTGATACGTGTGAGAGCTGAGAGCCCTGGTCACCAGTCCCTGATACATGTCAGAGCTGAGAGCCCTCGTCAACAGTCCCTGATACATGTGGGAGCTGAGAGAGCCCTGGTCACCAGTCCATGATACATGTGGGAGCTGAGAGCCCTGGTCACCAGTCCCTGATACAAGTGAGAGCTGAGAGCCCGGGTCACCAGTCCCTGATACATGTGAGAGCTGAGAGCCCTGGTCACCAGTCCCTGATACATGTCAGAGCTGAGAGCCCTGGTCACCAGTCCCAGATACATGTGGGAACTGAGGGAGCCCTGGTCACCAGTCCCTGATACATGTGAGAGCTGAGAGCCCTGGTCACCAGTTCCTGATACATGTGGGAGCTGAGAGCCCTGGTCACCAGTCCCAGATACATGTGGGAACTGAGGGAGCCCTGGTCACCAGGCCCTGATACATGTGAGAGCTGAGAGCCCGGGTCACCAGTCCCTGATACATGTGAGAGCTGAGAGCCCGGGTCACCAGTCCCTGATGCATGTGGGAGCTGAGAGCCCTTGTCACCCGTCCCAGATACATGTGGGAACTGAGGGAGCCCTGGTCACCATTCCCTGATACATGTGGGAACTGAGAAAGCCCTGGCTATCAGTCCCTGATACATGTGAGAGCTGAGAGCCCTTGTCACCAGTCCCAGATACATGTGGGAACTGAGGGAGCCCTGGTCACCAGTCCCTGATACATGTGAGAGCTGAGAGCCCGGGTCACCAGTCCCTGATACATGTCAGAGCTGAGAGCCCTGGTCACCAGTCCCAGATACATGTGGGAACTGAGGGAGCCCTGGTCACCAGTCCCTGATACATGTGAGAGCTGAGAGCCCTGGTCACCAGTCCCTAATACATGTGAGAGCTGAGAGCCCGTGTCACCAGTCCCTGATACATGTGAGAGCTGAGAGCCCTGGTCACAAGTCCCTGATACATGTGAGAGCTGAGAGCCCTGGTCACCAGTCCCTGATACATGTGAGAGCTGAGAGCCTGGGTCACCAGTCCCTGATACGTGTGAGAGCTGAGAGCCCTGGACACCAGCCCCTGATACATGTCAGAGCTGAGAGCCTGGGTCACCAGTCCCTGATACGTGTGAGAGCTGAGAGCCCTGGACACCAGCCCCTGATACATGTCAGAGCTGAGAGAGCTCTGATCACCCGTCCCTGATACGTGTGAGAGCTGAGAGCCCTGGACACCAGCCCCTGATACATGTCAGAGCTGAGAGAGCCCTGGTCACCAGTCCCTGATACATGTGAGAACTGATTGAACCCTGGTCACCAGTCCCTGATACATGTGAGAACTGAGGGAACCCTGGTCACCAGTCCCTGATGCATGTGAGAACTGAGGGAACCCTGGTCACCAGTCCCTGATACATGTGAGAACAAAGGGAACCCTGGTCACCAGTCCCTGATACATGTGAGAACTGAGGGAACCCTGGTCACCAGTCCCTGATACATGTGAGAACAAAGGGAACCCTGGTCACCAGTCCCTGATACATGTGAGAACTGAGGGAACCCTGGTCATCAGTCCCTGATACATGTGAGAACTGAGGGAACCCTGGTCATCAGTTCCTGATACATGTGAGAACTGAGGGAACCCTGGTCACCAGTCCCTGATACATGTGAGAACAAAGGGAGCCCTGGTCACCATTCCCTGATACATGTGGGAACTGAGAAAGCCCTGGCTATCAGTCCCTGATACATGTGGGAACTGAGGGAACCCTGGTCATCAGTCTCTGATACATGTGAGAACTGAGGGAACCCTGGTCACCAGTCCCTGATACATGTGGGAGCTGAGAGCCCTGGTCACCAGTCCCTGATACATGTGGGAGCTGAGAGAGCCCTGGTCACCAGTCTCTGATACATGTGGGAGCTGAGAAAGCCCTGGTCACCAGTCCCTGATACATGTGGGAGCTGAGAGCCCTGGTCACCAGTCCCTGATACATGTGGGAGCTGAGAGCCCTGGTCACCAGTCCCTGATACATGTGGGAGCTGAGAGAGCCCTGGTCACCAGTCCCTGATACATGTGGGAGCTGAGAGCCCTGGTCACCAGTCCCTGATACATGTGGGAGCTGAGAGCCCTGGTCACCAGTCCCTGATACATGTGGGAGCTGAGAGCCCTGGTCACCAGTCTCTGATACATGTGGGAGCTGAGAGCCCTGGTCACCAGTCCATGATACATGTGGGAGCTGAGGGATCCCTGGACACCAGTCCCTGATACATGTGGGAACTGAGAGCCCTGGTCACCAGTCCCTGATACATGTGGGAACTGAGAGCCCTGGTCACCAGTCCCTGATACATGTGAGAACTGAGAGCCCTGGTCATCAGTCTCTGATACATGTGAGAACTGAGAGCCCTGGTCACCAGTCCCTGATACATGTGAGAACTGAGAGCCCTGGTCATCAGTCCCTGATACATGTGAGAACTGAGAGGCCTGGTCACCAGTCCCTGATACATGTGAGAACTGAGAGCCCTGGTCACCAGTCCCTGATACATGTGGGAACTGAGAAAGCCCTGGCTCTCAGTCCCTGATACATGTGGGAACTGAGGGAACCCTGGTCATCAGTCTCTGATACATGTGAGAACTGAGGGAACCCTGGTCACCAGTCCCTGATACATGTGGGAGCTGAGAGAGCCCTGGTCACCAGTCCCTGATACATGTGGGAACTGAGAGCCCTGGTCACCAGTCCCTGATACATGTGGGAGCTGAGAGAGCCCTGGTCACCAGTCCCTGATACATGTGAGAACTGAGAGCCCTGGTCACCAGTCCCTGATACATGTGAGAACTGAGGGATCCCTGGTCATCAGTCCCTGATACATGTGAGAACTGAGGGATCCCTGGTCACCAGTCCCTGATACATGTGGGAGCTGAGAGAGCCCTGGTCACCAGTCCCTGATACATGTGAGAACTGAGAGCCCTGGTCATCAGTCCCTGATACATGTGAGAACTGAGAGGCCTGGTCACCAGTCCCTGATACATGTGAGAACTGAGAGCCCTGGTCACCAGTCCCTGATACATGTGGGAACTGAGAGCCCTGGTCACCAGTCCCTGATACATGTGGGAACTGAGAGCCCTGGTCACCAGTCCCTGATACATGTGGGAACTGAGAGCCCTGGTCACCAGTCCCTGATACATGTGAGAACTGAGGGATCCCTGGTCATCAGTCTCTGATACATGTGAGAACTGAGGGAACCCTGGTCACCAGTCCCTGATACATGTGAGAACTGAGGGATCCCTGGTCATCAAAGGGAACAAGTAGGCAAGACAGAGGTTAGGATAAGGAAATCTTACATGAATAAAAAAAAGGCAATAGGTACGGATGGTAAGGTGTAATAAAGGGGAGTAATAATAGGAATAAGAAAGGGATCGTAAGAGAAAACAAGGTAAAGAAAAAGAAAGAAAGAAAGATAAAATGAAGGGTAGGCTTATGCTAGGTCACGTTTGTTAGAAAGTTTACAACATTTGAGTATATACTGTGTAAGAGAAGAGTCAACAGCAACAAAGCCAGGACTCAGGTTCATGTTGTGTATCAGAGCCGACTCAACATGACGGCGTCTGTGTATAGTAGAGGCTGGAAAAATTATTTTGGAGAAAGACCTGTCAATAGGATGATTAGAATCCTTAACGTGCTAGAAGAGACTATTGCTTGTGTCTGCAGACTTTTCACTTCTTTTGTGTTCCTTACGTCTGTCATTCAGTGTACGGCCAGTTTCACCAAAGTATTGGAGAGGACAAGACGAACAGGAAATAGAGTAGACACCAGCAGCATTAGAAGCAGGAGGAGCTGTGTGAAATATATTTCTACGATGGGTGTTAGTGTGTCGAAAGGCGAGCTTTATGGCAAGAGGATAAAAGGTATTAGCAAAAGTTTTGTGTTCAGATATGAAGGGAAGGCAGAACACAGTGCTACTAGTGTAGGAAGCAGGTTTAGGATAAATGAAATTTCGTTTAAATTGAGAGTAGGCACAGTTGATAAAGTGTAAAGGATAACCAAGGCGAGAGAATGATTTGTAGATAAAGGCAGTTTCAGAATCAAGAAACTGAGGGTCGCTGATGCGTAAAGCGTAGAGGAAGAGAGAGACGAGGACACTTTCCTTAACAGCAGGAGGATGGTAGGAAAAGAAGTGAATGTACATGCCACTATGCATGGGTTTGCGGTACACAGAAAAAGAGAACCTGGACTCTAGAGCTGTGAACGTGAACGTCAAGAAAAGGAATGGGGGAATTAGATTTCCATTCAACTTTGAAATGGATGGAAGGCGCCAGATTGTTAAGAGAGGAGAGGAAAGGCTGGAAAAGACTAAGGTCATGAGGCCATAAAGCAAAAATGTCATCAACATAGCGTTTGGTCACGCTAGGATTGGTCAACATTTTTCAACAACGTTATTGTAACTCCTCATCTGCTGAAGGAATGGTCGAACAAATGGTTATTAGAGTTTAACCCAAGCAAATGTAATGTAATGAAGATAGGTGTAGGGAGCAGGAGACCAGATACAAGGTATCATTTGGGAGATGAAATTCTTCAAGAGTCAGAGAGAGAAAGACTTGTGGGTTGATATCATGCCAGACCTGTCCCCTGAAGCTCATATCAAGAGAATATTATCAGCAGCAAATGCCAGGTTGACCAACATGAGAACGGCCTTTAGAAACTTGTGTAAGGAATCATTCAGAACTTTGTATATCATATATGTCAGAACAATCCTGGAGTATGCGGCTCCTGCATGGAGTCCATATCTAGTCAAGGATAAGACTAAACTGGAAAAGGTTCAAAGGTTTTCCAATAGACTAGTACCCGAACTGAGGGGTATGGGCAACGAGGAAAGACTACGGGAATTAAACCTCATGTCGCTGGAAGATAGAAGAGTTAGGGGGGAACATGATCACCACCTACAAGATTCTCCAAGAAATTGATAGAGTAGATAAAGACAGGCTATTTAACACAAGGGAGGCCACATGCACTAGGGGGTACAGGTGCAAATTGAGTGCCCAAATGAGCCACAGAGATATTAGAAAGAACTTTTTTAGTGTCAGAGTACTTGACAAATGGAATGCATTAGGAAGTGATGTGCTGGAGGCTGACTCTCTACACAGTTTCAAATGTAGATATGATAGAGCCCATTAGGATCAGGAAAATGTGTGGGAAATGTTTACCCACTATATGTATATTATTATCTAAGAAATGTATTATTTCTATATCATATCAGAATCACTATAGATTCATTATACATCTTGATCCTAAATGACAATGCCTATGATCACGTAGACCATAGGGCTGTTGGTGGTCTACGTGACTTGGTGCATGATTTTTTAAGGATCCAGAAGCTTCTAGAAGGATTTCTTAATTAAAAAAACTATTGGAACGATTGATTCGATTTCCGGTAGGGGTTAAATCGAATCCTTAATAAGAATCAGTAGTACTATCAAGTACTACTTATTATCTTTATATCCTATATCTAATTATATTATAATCACATCTTATCTCAATCTTATGTTTAGACATTAAAAATAATCAATCAATTTTCATTGAAAGCTACCCCTCTCAAGGGAGAGGGAGGAGCCAACTCGGGAAGGAGGCGACCAACAGGAGCACCCCCGAGCAGAGTTCTGCGTGTGTTTACAAAACAGTGAAAATGTACCACGGTGCCTTAGTGAACATTACTTAGTTCAGGGCACCTTATCGAATTATCTTTATCACCAGTGATTACTCTCTAGAACTGGGGGAGTATCTGGATAATATATCTACAAGGAAAATTCTTAGAACATTTATATCTATATAAGTGAAGAGTGGAACACACAAAGTGACACTGTCTCCACCCCCACCATCATCACCATCATCATCCTACTGCAAACGCAATTAAGGACAATCACATAGCAACGCTACCAGAACAAGAGAGAGTTATCCAGTCTGGTACACTTGTCAGACAGGCACCTGGCATACAGAGATGCATATTGAATGTTACTAGTGTATTAGTTGGCCAATTGTATGCTTGTATATCTTTAATATGTTCATTAAGTTTGTCTGTCGGTTATAGAGTGAGGCAACGCCTCATATTTCAGTAAGTTTATTAATATTGTAGTGCAGCTGTTGAATCTTTTTCGAAGCATAGAAAACTTCATGAGTGTCCCTTGTGTGGGAAAAGCTTCAGTCGTGGTAAGCAAACCCTCACGAGTGTCCCTTGTGTGGGAAAAGATTCAATCAGGCTGACTGAACCTCTTCATATAAATTGAATATATCTATATCTATATATATCCTTGAACATATAAATTAAGTTACCAATTGCTTGCTTAGTTATCTTTAATTTATCATATAAGTTTATCTAATTGAATATAATTTCTTGTACTTAGTTTACAGTACTTAGACTACATTTAAGGTCATTTAATATCATACTTCTACAATTTAAATTGTTGTTTATAGTAGAAGAATGTATTAGCTGTTAATAGTTATGGTGCTAGGCTGGACTATGTACATGTTTAAATCCCTGCTTTAAACAGAACCAGTGTTCAGTCATAGAACTGAATTTATTAAAATCTTATCCTTGTATGAAAAATACAAGTTAATGTGAGATACTTGTCTGCAGGTGGACTGGAACTTCAATCAACTAATTCATTCACCCCACCTGCCCCTTACAGCCCACAATCTGTCATAGGAAAAGTGGAGCTAGGATTTACGACCCTAGCTAGAGACTTTAGTTGAATTAATTGCAGACAGTAATTTTTAATTTAGTTCAGTACAAGTCCCTGGTAGTCCTCCTCTCATATCAATCCGGCAGGTTTTCCCACAACCTGTACATCAGATGATGTACAGGTTTCTGAACCTATGATTGTTGAGAGGTGGGACCAAAGAGCCAGAGTTCAACTCCTTCAAGCACAACTAGGTGAGTACATACATACATACATACATACATACATTCCAGCCCTCCAAAAATGAAGAGGTAAATGTAAGCACAAGTAAGTGCAATTATGTACTATTCATAGCAGTCAGGAATTGTACTTATTTTCACTTAGTATTAAACCGTACTGTCAAATATATTGTGAATATCTGAGTTTACATTAAAAGCTGAATAGAAAATCACGACCTAACCTAACCTTCTTAGAGTTTGAAGAGAAGCATTTTATTGCTTCTTAATTACAATTAGTACCTAACCTATAACTATATTGATATTACAGTTTTATAAAACTAATAAAACAAAACTAAAATATTTAAATAAATTGTAAAGTAACTCTGGATATTTTAAATTTTGTATAAAATGTCTATTGTTAATTAAAACTGAAAAAGAAATTCCTGACATTTAAAACTTGTGTATAGCAAATTGAACTTGAAAATTTCATCCTAAAATTCTGAGTGTCTTAATTGAAAACGAGGAGAGTAATTGGGGAGGTAACTGTAACAGCCCCATAAGTGCAATTATGTGCTATGTATGACAGTAAGGAAATGTACTTATTACACTTAGTATTAACCCAGATTGTCAATTCGGATGATGGATTGCCAACCCATCCTCCGAATTGACAGTACGATTTATTACTAAGTTCATGTACATTTTCTTATTTATATATTATTTATTTCTTATTTATTTTCGATTTATTACTAAGTTCATGTACATTTTCTTACGGTCATAAACAGTGCAAAATTGCACTTATGGGGCTGTTACATTTACCAAACTTCCTCCCGAGATTCAATTCTCCTCGTTTTCCGTTAAGACACTCAAGAATTTTAGGATGAAGTTTTCAATTTCAGATTGCAATACACAAGTTTTAAATATCAGGAATTTCTTTTTCAGGTTTATTAAACAATAGAGATTTTATACAAAATTTTAAAATATCCCGAGTTACTTAACAATTTATTGATATATTTCAGTTTTATTTTATTAGTTTTATAAAACTGTAATATCAATATAGCTATAGGTTAAGTACTAATTGTAATTAAGAAGCAATACAATAATTATCTTCAAAATCTAAGACGGTTAGGTGAGGTTGTGGTTTTCTATTCAGTTTTTCAGGTAAACTCAAATATTCACAATATATTTGACAGTACGATTTAATACTGAGTGAAAATAAGTACAATTCCTAACTGCTATGAATAGTACATAATTGCACTTATTTCTCTTCTTACATTTACCACCCCATTTTTGGAGGACAGGCTGTGGATTGCACATACATACGTACATACATACATTTAGGGGTGTGGTAGCTGAGTGGACAGTGCGAGGACTCATAATCCTCTGACCCGGGTTCGATTCTCGGACTAGGAAAAGACAATTGGGCAGAGCTTCTTTCACCCTGATGCCCCTGTTACCTAGCAGTAAATAGGTACCTGGGAGTTAGACAATTGTTACGGGCTGCTTCCTGTGTGTGTGTGTGTGTGTGTGTGTGTACTTACGTAATTGTACTTACCTAATTGTGCTTGAGGGGGTTGAGCTCTGGCTCTTTGGTCCCGCCTCTCAACTGTCAATCAACTAATGTACAGGTTCCTGAGCCTATTGGGCTCTATCATATCTACACTTGAAACTGTGTATGGAGTTAGCCTCCACCACATAACTTCCTAATGCATTCCAATTGTCTACTACTCTGACACTGAAAAAATTCTTTCTAACGTTTCTATGACTCATTTGGGCACTCAGTTTCCACCTGTGTCCCCTAGTGCATGTGCCCCTTGTGTTACATAGTCTGTCTTTAACTACCCTATCAATTCCACTGATAATCTTTTATGTGATCATGTCCCCTCTAACTCTTCTGTCTCCCAGTGACGTGAGGCTTAATTCCCGTAGACTCTCCTCGTAGCTCATACCCCACAATTCGGGTACTAGTCTGGTGGCAAACCTTTAAACTTTTTCCAGTTTAATCTTATGATTGACTAGATATGGACTCCATTCTAGAGCCGCATACTCCAGGATTGGTCTGACATATATGATATACAAAGTTCTGAAAAATTCCTTGCACAAGTTGTGTGTGTGTGTGTGTGTGTGTGTGTGTGTGTGTGTGTGTGTGTGTGTGTGTGTGTGTGTGTGTGTGTGTGTGTGTGTGTGTGTGTGTGTGTGTGTGTGTGTGTGTGTGTGTGTGTGTGTGTGTGTGTGTGTGTGTGTGTGTGTGTGTGTGTGTGTGTGTGTGTGTGTGTGTGTGTGTGTGTGACAAAAAAATAAAATAAATTATTGACAAGTGAGAGGCAGTCCGAAAGAGTAGAGCTACACCCCTGCTAGCACAACTAAGTAAATACATACATACTTGCCTGTGTAGGCTTTTACACATCTGGAGAGGTGTCTGTGGCTGAGTGGACAGCGCTTGGGATTCGTAATCCTAAGGATCAGGGTTCGATCACCGGCGATGGCGAAAACAAGTGAGCAGAGTTTCTATCACCCTGATGTGCCCTGTTACCTAGCAGTAAATAGGTACCTGGGACTTAGACAGCTTTTACGGACTGCTTCCTATGCGTGTGTGTGTACTTAACTAATTGCCTAATTGTACTTACCTAATTGTGCTTTTGGGGCTCTTTGGTCCCGCCTCTCTGCTATCAATCAACAGGTGTACAGGTTCCTGAGCCTATTGGGCTCTATCATATCTACACTTGAAGCTGTGTATGGAGTCAGCCTCCACCACATCATTACCTAACGCATTCCATTTGTTTTTTACTCTGACACTAAAAAATTCTTTCTAATATCTCTGTGGCTCATTTGGGCACTCAGTTTCCACCTGTGTCCCCTAGTGTTAAATAACCCGTCTTTATCTACCCTGTCAATTCCTCTGAGAATCTTGTACGTGGTGATCATATCCCCCCCAACTCTTCTGTCTTCTAGCTACGTGAGGTTTAATTCCCGTAGTCTCTCCTTGTAGCTCACACCTCTCAGCCCGGGTACTAGTCTGGTGGCAAACCTTTGAACTTTTTCCAGTTTTGTTTTATGCTTGACTAGATATGGACTCTGTGCTGGAGCTACATTCTCCAGGATTGGTCTGACATAGGTGGTATACAAAGTTCTGAATGATTCCTTGCACAAGTGTCTAAATGCCGTTTCATATGTTAGCCAACCTGGCATATGCCGCTGATGTTATCCTCCTGTATGAGCTTCAGGGGACAGGTCTGGCGTGATGTCAACCCCTAGGTCTTTCTCTCTCTCTGACTCTTGCAGTATTTAATTTCCCAAATGATACCTTGTATCTGGTCTCCTGCTCCCTACACCTATCTTCATTACATTACATTTGCTTTGGTTAAATTCTAACAACCATTTGTTCGACCATTCCTGCAGCTTGTCCAGGTCTTCTTGAAGCCTCAAGCTGTCATTCACTCTCTTAGTCCTTCTCATAATTTTGGCGTCGTCGGCAAACATTGAGAGGAATGAGTCTATACCCTCTGGGAGATCATTTACGAATATCAGAAACAGGATAGGTCCGAGTACAGAGCCCTGTGGGACTCCACTGGTGACTTCACGCCAATCGGAGGTCTCACCCCTCACTGTAACTCTCTGCTTCCTATTGCTTAGGTACTCCCTTATCCACTGGAGCGCCCTACCAGTTACTCCTGCCTGTTTCTCCAGCTTATGCTTCAGCCTTTTATGGGGTACTGTGTCAAAAGCTTTCCGACAGTCCAAAAAATGCAGTTCGCCCATCCTTCTCTTTCTTGCTTAATCTTTGTCACCTGATCTTAGAATTCTATTAAGCCTGTAAGGCAAGATTTACCCTCCCTGAACCCATGTTGATGGGTTGTCACGAAGTCTCTTCTCTCCAGATGTGTATGTACGCGTATGGAAATGTCAAGACACATAAGCCTGGAAACCCACTTCGGCCAATCATCAACCAGATACCCACACCCACGTACAGACTGGCGAAGCGACTCAACGGCTTGCTGACTCCTTATGTCCCTTGCGCCTGCAGCCTAAAGTCTCCAAAGGAATTTGTTGAGTTACTGGGGGGAACACTGGCCTCGTTGGACGTAAAATCACTGTTTACCAACGTACCTGTGGATGAAACAATCGGGATGATAGCGGACAGAGTGTATCATGATCCGGCCTGTACTCCTCTTGACATACCAGAAAACATTCTAAGGAAACTACTCTAAGCTTGTACTAAAGGGGCATCCTTCTTGAGCCCGGATGGGCACATGTATAAGCAAGTAGATGGGGTCGCCATGGGTTCTCCCCTAGGTGTCCTGTTTGCGAACTTCTACATGGGTACCATCGAGCAAAAGGTCTTAGTGACATGAACTTGAAACCGGCCATATACTGCAGGTATGTTGACGACATTTTTACACAGGTACCAGATGTCAGACATCTGCAGGAGCTGAAGGAGACATTTGAGCAGAATTCTGTGCTGCTTTTCACTTACGAGATGCAGAAGGATGGGAAGCTGCCCTTTCTAGATGTAACAGTCATGGAAAAGAGCGGAGGTTTCCACACTGCAGTCTACACTAAGGAAACAAACATAGGAATGTGCCTAAATGCCAACAGCGACTGCCCAGACAGGTACAAGAGGAGTGTTGTTAACGCATATGTCGACCGTGCTCTCAGCCAAAGCTCAGAATGGAAGCAAGTCGACGAAGAACTCTGTAGGGTAAGGCAGGTCCTAGTCAACAACGGCTTCTCCAATGGTTTCGTCGAAGACATCATAAGAAGGAAAGTGAAACGCCATGCAACCTCTGAAGAGACAACTGACACAACACCTATACCCCCTATTAGACTATTTTACAGGAACTTCTTTTCCACAGCTCATAAAACGGAGGAAAGGGTCCTGAAAGATATTGTTAATAGAAACGTTATCCTTACAGACAAAAATCAGAAGATACAACTGACGATTTACTGTAAAACCAAAAAAAACGGCGAACATACTAATGAGAAACTCTCCAGACACAAAGCAGAACTCTTTAAAAGAGACCAACGTCGTCTATGCCTTCAAATGCCCACTTGGGGACTGTGAGCTTCAAAGAACTCAGTATATAGGCAAGACAACAACATCTCTTTCCAGGCGGTTAACGATGCATAAGCAACAGGGCTCCATTAAGGAACATATAATCTCTTCCCACAATCAGACCATCACCAGAGAAATCTTAGCAAACAACACAGAAATCATCGATAGATACAGCGATAGCAGGCGGCTTGACGTCTGCGAGGCACTACACATCAAGAAGTCAACACCAGCAATCAACAGCCAATTAATGCACAACTATATTCTACCCACTTCAAGACTCCGCTCCAATATAGAAGCATCAGGAAATATGGACCAATAGGCCCTTTGCAGTTACTTCCATCCTTACCTTCAATTTACCCAATTAATACACATTGTTTCGTTTTCTGTCCTGTGTTGAAAGTTTTGTTCACCTCATCCAAAACTGATTGTAACATATCACCTCACCCAAAATGCGGGTATAAAATGAAAGCTGTTTAAATCATAGCGTAGTAAGAACTCTGTTTAGTGTTTGCAGGTTATAGTTGTGTGTGTGTAAACTAAAAGTCTTTGAAAATGTAATAAGTTATTACGAAACGCGTTCAAGTGTCACGTCAGACTAGAAATATAAATGAATTTTGCAGAATTGATTTTTCAATTACCATATATATATATATATATATATATATATATATATATATATATATATATATATATATATATATATATATATATATATATATATATATATATATATATTCAGTTGCATATTGTCCTGGGGACCATTCAGGCTTGTTCGCATATATATATATATATATATATATATATATATATATATATATATATATATATATATATATATATATATATATATATATATATATATATATATATATATATGTCGTACCTAGTAGCCAGAACGCACTTCTCAGCCTACTATGCAAGGCCCGATTTGCTTAATAAGCCAAGTTTTCCTGAATTAATATATTTTCTCTAATTTTTTTCTTATGAATTGATAAAGCTACCCATTTCATTATGTATGAGGTCAATTTTATTTTATTGGAATTAAAATTAACGTAGATATATGACCGAACCTAACCAACCCTACCTAACCTAACCTAACCTATCTTTATAGGTTAGGTTAGGTTAGGTAACCGAAAAAGTTAGGTTAGGTAGTCGAAAAACAATTATTTCATGAAAACTTGGCTTATTAGGCAAATCGGGCCTTGCATAGTAGGCTGAGAAGTGCGTTCTGGCTACTAGGTACGACATATATATATATATATATATATATATATATATATATATATATATATATATATATATATATATATATATATATATATATAGTGTCAATATGCCGCAATATTCAGAAGTCCCACCAGGACTCCTGTGTAAACTCTGCACTACGGCCGGCCCTCACGGTGAAATACAAGAAGAAGCGGCCATCACGACTCACACAGGCACTGAGAGAAAACCAATATCGGTAGGAATCCTTTGGTGAGTATTGTGAGTGATGTGACCGGTGGCTGGGTGGCTGGTGAGAGCCACCTCGGACTGACGGGTCACCTCTGTGGCAACCTGTAAGGTAACGTCAGCGATGATCAATAAGAATTATCTACGACTCTAGATGATGAGATTTCTTCAAACAGATGTCGAATTAGGGAACCGGTCGGCCGAGCGGACAGCACACTGGACTTGTGATCCTGTGGTCCCGGGTTCGATCCCGGGCGCCGGCGAGAATCAATGGGCAGAGTTTCTTTCACCCCATGCCCCTGTTACCTAGCAGTAAAATAGGTACCTGGGTGTTCGTCAGCTGTCACGGGCTGCTTCCTGGGGGTGGAGGCCTGGTCGAGAACCTGGCCGCGTGGACACTAAAGCCCCGAAATCATCTCAAGATAACCTCAAGGTGATTTGAGACCGTTTCATAATTCTTGCAGCGACTGCTGTAGTCATTGGTGTAACCGGCGGGGTTATTCCCAGATATTGCAGCCCGTCCTCTTAAGGTTTCGCAACATCAAGAAACTGTTATACTAATGTGCTTTATCCTAACCTACCAGAGGACCCAAAACAGAAAACGGACAGTATGACAATTTTGCAAGCCGCTACTGTTTTCTAGTACGAGTATTTTTGGACATAGAGAATATGATAATATGCGATGTTTATTAGGAGGAGGATGGATACTAGAATAGTTTGATATTGACGGGAGTTATAAACTGAGGTGATATTTATCTATTTATCTAGGTCACCAACATTAGTGGCAACAATAATAATATCACCTATCAATATAAATAGAAATGGAAATATTCGTTTGTGCATAATCGCTAATCTCTGAAAGTTCTTCACCGATTGCTTTGAAATTTTCTCACAACGTTACATTCGCATCCGAGCAGGTTTTTATATACATACTATATAGATGTATTTATTATATTATATACCTACTATATACATGCCTCACCTGTGGCCGGAAAAAACATGTTTTTTTTATAAACAGCGCCATCTGTTGGACGTAAGAGCAACACATGCTGTAATGTCCGAAAGTTCTTCACCGATTGCTTTGAAATTTTGACACAACGTTGCATTCATATAGGAGCGTCTTTTTATATACCTACTATATAGATGCCACCCCTGTGACAGGTAAAAACAGGAATTTTTGAAAAACAGCGCCATCTGTTGGAAATAATAGCAACATGCACGTTATACTAAATGTCACGAATTCCATTTCAATGTTTCCGATTGCATTGAGAAATTTTATTTTCATAGATTTCGATTTATTTAATTTTTTATTGAATTATTTTGTGACATTGTGTTGGAATTGAGCTGTATTGTTTACTACACCATTCATTTCGTAAGTATAAGTATAGATGCCACACCTGTGACAGGTATAACTATGCTTTTCTTGAAAAACAGCGCCATCTGTTGCATGTATGAGCAACACACATGCTATACTAAATATGTTACAATTCCATTTCAATGTTTCTGAGTGCATTGATAAATGGAATTTTCATAGATTTTGATTTATTTTCATTTTGATTTAAT
>NC_091243.1:1971349-2058849 GCF_040958095.1 Procambarus clarkii | reverse complement strand
AAAGAAGTAGATAGTTCGAGATATATATATCTCAAACATCTCTACCTCCCGAAGGCACCAGATGAGTGAGGGGTCAGTCTGCAATTTTCGTCAAGCCACTGTCAATGTGAGAGAACTCGTGTCCAGCTTATAAGCCTATAAGTTCTCTCACATTGACAGTGGCTTGACGAAAATTGCAGACTGACCCCTCACTCATCTGGTGCCTTCGGGAGGTAGAGATGTTTGAGATATATATATCTCGAACTATCTACTTCTTTTGTAAGGTCTGATGGCGTAGTGGGTTAAAGCATACTAGTTATGCCAGCTACTGGAAGGTAGTTGTGCTTTCTGGGTTCGAGTCCCACTGGTGGGTGTTGTCCAAAGATTGTTTATCTTCACTTGTGGTTTATGCAAGTATAGGCTTATAAGCTGGACACGAGTTCTCTCACATTGACAGTGGCTTGACGAAAATTGCAGACTGACCCCTCACTCATCTGGTGCCTTCGGGAGGTAGAGATGTTTGAGATATATATATCTCGAACTATCTACTTCTTTTGTAAGGTCTGATGGCGTAGTGGGTTAAAGCATACTAGTTATGCCAGCTACTGGAAGGTAGTTGTGCTTTCTGGGTTCGAGTCCCACTGGTGGGTGTTGTCCAAAGATTGTTTATCTTCACTTCTGGTTTATGCAAGTATAGGCTTATAAGCTGGACACGAGTTCTCTCACATTGACAGTGGCTTGACGAAAATTGCAGACTGACCCCTCACTCATCTGGTGCCTTCGGGAGGTAGAGATGTTTGAGATATATATATCTCGAACTATCTACTTCTTTTGTAAGGTCTGATGGCGTAGTGGGTTAAAGCATACTAGTTATGCCAGCTACTGGAAGGTAGTTGTGCTTTCTGGGTTCGAGTCCCACTGGTGGGTGTTGTCCAAAGATTGTTTATCTTCACTTGTGGTTTATGCAAGTATAGGCTTATAAGCTGGACACGAGTTCTCTCACATTGACAGTGGCTTGACGAAAATTGCAGACTGACCCCTCACTCATCTGGTGCCTTCGGGAGGTAGAGATGTTTGAGATATATATATCTCGAACTATCTACTTCTTTTGTAAGGTCTGATGGCGTAGTGGGTTAAAGCATACTAGTTATGCCAGCTACTGGAAGGTAGTTGTGCTTTCTGGGTTCGAGTCCCACTGGTGGGTGTTGTCCAAAGATTGTTTATCTTCACTTGTGGTTTATGCAAGTATAGGCTTATAAGCTGGACACGAGTTCTCTCACATTGACAGTGGCTTGACGAAAATTGCAGACTGACCCCTCACTCATCTGGTGCCTTCGGGAGGTAGAGATGTTTGAGATATATATATCTCGAACTATCTACTTCTTTTGTAAGGTCTGATGGCGTAGTGGGTTAAAGCATACTAGTTATGCCAGCTACTGGAAGGTAGTTGTGCTTTCTGGGTTCGAGTCCCACTGGTGGGTGTTGTCCAAAGATTGTTTATCTTCACTTGTGGTTTATGCAAGTATAGGCTTATAAGCTGGACACGAGTTCTCTCACATTGACAGTGGCTTGACGAAAATTGCAGACTGACCCCTCACTCATCTGGTGCCTTCGGGAGGTAGAGATGTTTGAGATATATATATCTCGAACTATCTACTTCTTTTGTAAGGTCTGATGGCGTAGTGGGTTAAAGCATACTAGTTATGCCAGCTACTGGAAGGTAGTTGTGCTTTCTGGGTTCGAGTCCCACTGGTGGGTGTTGTCCAAAGATTGTTTATCTTCACTTGTGGTTTATGCAAGTATAGGCTTATAAGCTGGACACGAGTTCTCTCACATTGACAGTGGCTTGACGAAAATTGCAGACTGACCCCTCACTCATCTGGTGCCTTCGGGAGGTAGAGATGTTTGAGATATATATATCTCGAACTATCTACTTCTTTTGTAAGGTCTGATGGCGTAGTGGGTTAAAGCATACTAGTTATGCCAGCTACTGGAAGGTAGTTGTGCTTTCTGGGTTCGAGTCCCACTGGTGGGTGTTGTCCAAAGATTGTTTATCTTCACTTGTGGTTTATGCAAGTATAGGCTTATAAGCTGGACACGAGTTCTCTCACATTGACAGTGGCTTGACGAAAATTGCAGACTGACCCCTCACTCATCTGGTGCCTTCGGGAGGTAGAGATGTTTGAGATATATATATCTCGAACTATCTACTTCTTTTGTAAGGTCTGATGGCGTAGTGGGTTAAAGCATACTAGTTATGCCAGCTACTGGAAGGTAGTTGTGCTTTCTGGGTTCGAGTCCCACTGGTGGGTGTTGTCCAAAGATTATATATATATATATATATATGTCGTACCTAGTAGCCAGAACGCACTTCTACGCCTACTATGCAAGGCCCGATTTGCCTAATAAGCCAAGTTTTCATGAAATAATTATTTTTCGACTACCTAACCTACCTAACCTAACCTAACTTTTTCGGCTACCAAACCTAACCTAACCTATAAAGATAGGTTAGGTTAGGTTAGGTAGGGTTGGTTAGGTTCGGTCATATATCTACATTAATTTTAACTCCAATAAAAAAAATTGACCTCATACATAATGAAATGGGTAGGTTTATCATTTCATAAGAAAAAACTTAGAGAAAATATATTAATTCAGGAAAACTTGGCTTATTAGGCAAATCGCGCCTCGCATAGTAGGCTGGGAAGTGCGTTCTGGCTACTAGGTACGACATATATATATATATATATATATATATATATATATATATATATATATATATATATATATATATATATATATATATATATATATATATATATATGATACATATATTAGTAGCTGTGTAACGATGTGGATGCCATCTGTGGAGTGCACTCGACGCCATTTTCTGTTCCGTTGGAAGGCTGCGATCTCATTTGATCCATGTGTACTTTTTGTCTTACTAACCACAGTTTTACCCCCACAAGTGATATGGGTGGGAACTAGGTCGACAGATATCAGTTCAGCCATGGCTGTCCTAAACTAAAGACGTGTTCCAGAGGGAACAAGTGGCCGATGACGGTGTAGGCTGTGAGTTGTCTGTAATACTTAGCGAAGTTAAAGTGATAGCACCGACCTTCTCCAGGATGGACAAATTGAGTTACGAGATGGAAGTACGGTCTGTCTGTTGAGGCTTTATATAAGTCAATGTGGAAGTTTGCGAGTGTGTTGCTGGAGACCCCTGCCAGTGTGTTGCTGGAGACCCCTGCCAGTGTGTTGCTGGAGACCCCTGCCAGTGTCTTGTTGGAGACCCCTGCCAGTGTGTTGCTGGAGACCCCTGCCAGTGTGTTGTTGGAGACCCCTGCCAGTGTGTTGTTGGAGACCCCTGCCAGTGTCTTACTGGAGACCCCTGCCAGCGTGTTGCTGGAGACCCCTGCCAGTGTCTTGTTGGAGACCCCTGCCAGTGTGTTGCTGGAGACCCTTGCCAGTGTGTTGCTGGAGACCCCTGCCAGTGTGTTGCTGGAGACCCCTGCCAGCGTGTTGCTGGAGACCCCTGCCAGTGTCTTGTTGGAGACCCCTGCCAGTGTGTTGCTGGAGACCCCTGCCAGTGTCTTGTTGGAGACCCCTGCCTGTGTCTTACTGGAGACCCCTGCCAGTGTGTTGTTGGAGACCCCTGCCAGTGTGTTGTTGGAGAC
Source organism: Procambarus clarkii (assembly GCF_040958095.1). Taxonomy (NCBI): domain Eukaryota; kingdom Metazoa; phylum Arthropoda; class Malacostraca; order Decapoda; family Cambaridae; genus Procambarus; species Procambarus clarkii. The sequence continues at coordinate 2,055,196 of NC_091243.1, read as the reverse complement.
CCCTGCCTGTGTCTTACTGGAGACCCCTGCCAGTGTCTTGTTGGAGACCCCCTGCCAGTGTGCTGCGGGAGACCCCTGCCAGTGTGTTGCTGGAGACCCCTGCCAGTGTCTTGTTGGAGACCCCTGCCAGTGTGTTGCTGGAGACCCCTGCCAGTGTCTTGTTGGAGACCCCTGCCAGCGTGTTACTGGAGACCCCTGCCAGTGTGTTGCTGGACACCCCTGCCAGTGTCTTGTTGGAGACCCCTGCCAGTGTGTTGCTGGAGACCCCTGCCAGTGTGTTGCTGGAGACCCCTGCCAGTGTGTTGCTGGAGACCCCTGCCAGTGTCTTGTTGGAGACCCCAGCCAGTGTCTTACTGGAGACCCCTGCCAGCGTGTTGCTGGAGAACCCTGCCACTGTGTTGCTGGAGACCCCTGCCTGTGTGTTGCTGGAGACCCCCTGCCAGTGTCTTGTTGGAGACCCCTGCCTGTGTCTTACTGGAGACCCCTGCCAGTGTCTTGTTGGAGACCCCTGCCAGTGTGTTGCTGGAGACCCCTGCCAGTGTGTTGCTGGAGACCCCTGCCAGTGTGTTGCTGGAGACCCCTGCCAGTGTCTTGTTGGTGACCCCTGCCAGTGTGTTGCTGGAGACCCCTGCCAGTGTCTTGTTGGAGACCCCTGCCAGCGTGTTACTGGAGACCCCTGCCAGTGTGTTGCTGGAGACCCCTGCCAGTGGGTTGTTGGAGACCCCTGCCAGTGTCTTGTTGGAGACCCCTGCCAGTGTCTTGCTGGAGACCCCTGCCACTGTGTTGCTGGATTGCTGGAGACCCCTGCCAGTGTGTTGCTGGAGACCCCTGCCACTGTGTTGCTGGATTGCTGGAGACCCCTGCCAGTGTGTTGCTGGAGACTCCTGCCACTGTGTTGCTGGAGACCCCTGCCAGTGTGTTGCTGGAGACCCCTGCCAGTGTGTTGCTGGAGACCCCTGCCAGTGTGTTGCTGGAGACCCCTGCCAGTGTCTTGTTGGAGACCCCTGCCAGTGTGTTGCTGGAGACCCCTGCCAGTGTGTTGCTGGAGACCCCTGCCAGTGTCTTGTTGGAGACCTCTGCCAGTGTCTTGTTGGAGACCTCTGCCAGTGTGTTGCTGGAGACCCCTGCCAGTGTGTTGCTGGAGACCCCTGCCAGTGTGTTGCTGGAGACCCCTGCCAGTGTGTTGCTGGAGACCCCTGCCAGTGTGTTGCTGGAGACCCCTGCCAGTGTCTTGTTGGAGACCCCTGCCAGTGTGTTGCTGGAGACCCCTGCCAGTGTGTTACTGGAGACCCCTGCCAGTGTCTTGTTGGAGACCCCTGCCAGTGTGTTGCTGGAGACCCCTGCCAGCGTGTTGCGGGAGACCCCTGCCAGTGTCTTGTTGGAGACCCCTGCCTGTGTCTTACTGGAGACCCCTGCCAGTGTCTTGTTGGAGACCCCTGCCTGTTTCTTACTGGAGGACCCTGCCAGTGTGTTGCTGGAGACCCTTGCCAGTGTGTTGCTGGAGACCCCTGCCAGTGTGTTGCTGGAGACCCCTGCCAGCGTGTTGCTGGAGACCCCTGCCAGTGTCTTGTTGGAGACCCCTGCCAGTGTGTTGCTGGAGACCCCTGCCAGTGTCTTGTTGGAGACCCCTGCCTGTGTCTTACTGGAGACCCCTGCCAGTGTGTTGTTGGAGACCCCTGCCAGTGTGTTGTTGGAGACCCCTGCCTGTGTCTTACTGGAGACCCCTGCCAGTGTCTTGTTGGAGACCCCCTGCCAGTGTGCTGCGGGAGACCCCTGCCAGTGTGTTGCTGGAGACCCCTGCCAGTGTCTTGTTGGAGACCCCTGCCAGTGTGTTGCTGGAGACCCCTGCCAGTGTCTTGTTGGAGACCCCTGCCAGCGTGTTACTGGAGACCCCTGCCAGTGTGTTGCTGGACACCCCTGCCAGTGTCTTGTTGGAGACCCCAGCCAGTGTCTTACTGGAGACCCCTGCCAGCGTGTTGCTGGAGAACCCTGCCACTGTGTTGCTGGAGACCCCTGCCTGTGTGTTGCTGGAGACCCCCTGCCAGTGTCTTGTTGGAGACCCCTGCCTGTGTCTTACTGGAGACCCCTGCCAGTGTCTTGTTGGAGACCCCTGCCAGTGTGTTGCTGGAGACCCCTGCCAGTGTGTTGCTGGAGACCCCTGCCAGTGTGTTGCTGGAGACCCCTGCCAGTGTCTTGTTGGTGACCCCTGCCAGTGTGTTGCTGGAGACCCCTGCCAGTGTCTTGTTGGAGACCCCTGCCAGCGTGTTACTGGAGACCCCTGCCAGTGTGTTGCTGGAGACCCCTGCCAGTGGGTTGTTGGAGACCCCTGCCAGTGTCTTGTTGGAGACCCCTGCCAGTGTCTTGCTGGAGACCCCTGCCACTGTGTTGCTGGATTGCTGGAGACCCCTGCCAGTGTGTTGCTGGAGACCCCTGCCACTGTGTTGCTGGATTGCTGGAGACCCCTGCCAGTGTGTTGCTGGAGACTCCTGCCACTGTGTTGCTGGAGACCCCTGCCAGTGTGTTGCTGGAGACCCCTGCCAGTGTGTTGCTGGAGACCCCTGCCAGTGTGTTGCTGGAGACCCCTGCCAGTGTCTTGTTGGAGACCCCTGCCAGTGTGTTGCTGGAGACCCCTGCCAGTGTGTTGCTGGAGACCCCTGCCAGTGTCTTGTTGGAGACCTCTGCCAGTGTCTTGTTGGAGACCTCTGCCAGTGTGTTGCTGGAGACCCCTGCCAGTGTGTTGCTGGAGACCCCTGCCAGTGTGTTGCTGGAGACCCCTGCCAGTGTGTTGCTGGAGACCCCTGCCAGTGTGTTGCTGGAGACCCCTGCCAGTGTCTTGTTGGAGACCCCTGCCAGTGTGATGCTGGAGACCCCTGCCAGTGTGTTACTGGAGACCCCTGCCAGTGTCTTGTTGGAGACCCCTGCCAGTGTGTTGCTGGAGACCCCTGCCAGCGTGTTGCGGGAGACCCCTGCCAGTGTCTTGTTGGAGACCCCTGCCTGTGTCTTACTGGAGACCCCTGCCAGTGTCTTGTTGGAGACCCCTGCCTGTTTCTTACTGGAGGACCCTGCCAGTGTGTTGCTGGAGACCCTTGCCAGTGTGTTGCTGGAGACCCCTGCCAGTGTGTTGCTGGAGACCCCTGCCAGTGTGTTACTGGAGACCCCTGCCAGTGTGTTGCTGGAGACCCCTGCCAGTGTGTTGTTGGAGACCCCTGCCAGTGTGTTGCTGGAGACCCCTGCCAGTGTGTTACTGGAGACCCCTGCCAGTGTCTTGTTGGAGACCCCTGCCAGTGTGTTGCTGGAGACCCCTGCCAGCGTGTTGCTGGAGACCCCTGCCAGTGTCTTGTTGGAGACCCCTGCCAGTGTGTTGCTGGAGACCCCTGCCATTGTGTTGCTGGAGACCCCCTGCCAGTGTGTTGCTGGAGACCCCCTGCCAGTGTGTTGTTGGAGACCCCTGCCAGTGTGTTGTTGGAGACCCCTGCCAGTGTCTTGTTGGAGACCCCTGCCAGTGTCTTGTTGGAGACCCCTGCCAGTGTGTTGCTGGAGACCCCTGTTAGTGTCTTGTTGGAGACCCCCTGCCAGTGTCTTGTTGGAGACCCCCTGCCAGTGTCTTGTTGGAGACCCCTGCCAGTGTCTTGCTGGAGACCCCTGCCAGTGTGTTGCTGGAGACCCCTGCCAGTGTGTTGCTGGAGACCCCTGCCAGTGTCTTGTTGGAGACCCCTGCCAGTGTCTTGTTGGAGACCCCTGCCAGTGTCTTGTTGGAGACCCCTGCCAGTGTCTTGTTGGAGACCCCCTGCCAGTGTCTTGCTGGAGACCCCTGCCAGTGTGTTGCTGGAGACCCCTGCCAGTGTGTTGCTGGAGACCCCTGCCAGTGTCTTGTTGGAGACCCCTGCCAGTGTCTTGTTGGAGAACCCTGCCAGTGTGTTGTTGGAGACCCCTGCCAGTGTCTTGTTGGAGACCCCCTGTCAGTGTCTTGCTGGAGACCCCTGCCAGTGTGTTGCTGGAGACCCCTGCCAGTGTGTTGCTGGAGACCCCTGCCAGTGTGTTGTTGGAGACCCCTGCCAGCGTGTTGCTGGAGACCCCTGCCAGTGTGTTGCTGGAGACCCCTGCCACATTGTTGCTGGAGACCCCTGCCACTGTCTTGCTGGAGACCCCTGCCAGCGTGTTGCTGGAGACCCCTGCCACTGTGTTGCTGGAGACCCCTGCCACTGTGTTGCTGGAGACCCCTGCCAGTGTGTTGCTGGAGACCCCTGCCAGTGTGTTGCTGGAGACCCCTGCCAGTGTGTTGCTGGAGACCCCTGCCACTGTGTTGCTGGAGACCCCTGCCAGTGTGTTGCTGGAGACCCCTGCCAGTGTGTTGCTGGAGACCCCTGCCACTGTGTTGCTGGAGACCCCTGCCAGTGTGTTGCTGGAGACCCCTGCCAGTGTGTTGCTGGAGACCCCTGCCAGTGTGTTGCTGGAGACCCCTGCCACTGTGTTGCTGGAGACCCCTGCCAGTGTGTTGCTGGAGACCCCTGCCAGTGTGTTGCTGGAGACCCCTGCCACTGTGTTGCTGGAGACCCCTGCCAGTGTGTTGCTGGAGACCCCTGCCAGTGTGTTGCTGGAGACCCCTGCCACTGTGTTGCTGGAGAGTAGAAGTGACGTTTTGGACACTGTGACGAAACTGTAGGAGTGGCCGATGACTCACATAGAATGGTGAACTGGCCGGCATGAGGACCATAGAAGACAGACTCAGGGAGGGAACCTTAAGTGGTGTATGATAGAAGGAAGCAGTGGACTCGCTGTGAATGATGGTTGCAGAAGTTGTGTAGTGTCCAGTGCGAAAGTGACACCTGCAGTGCTATGTACATATGTATATATATAGTTAAGAAGTACACATGTTGATGGTTTGGTTTAGTGTTTTTACCCTTTTTTCCTTTAGATTGATTATTACTGTCAGTAAATAGTAGCTTACCGATGACCTGGGGTGGGATCGAGTACGAGGAGGCACTAAGGCCTCATATTCAGTTTGACAAGTAATGATCTCAGTTACTGACCAAGTGAGGCCGCTATAAGCACCTATATTAGTGGCATTTGAATTAGTGGCACCTATATTTGTGGTATCTATATTAGTAACACCTATATTAGTGATACATATATTAGCGGCACCTATTTTATTGGAACTTATAATTGTTTTCACCCATATTAGTGGCACCAATATTAGTTTCACTAATAATAGTGGCAGCTATATTAGTATTGTATCCAGACTGTTGTAGAGTGATTATATTAGTTGTAGAGTGACTGGTGTCTGTTTGAGCGGACTTTTGTGAAAGACATCTGTGCTCTCCCAAGGAGCATCCGCTAGATGTCACTGTAGTGGGAGTGTCGCCAGGTGTAAGCCAGGCTATTCTTATGTTGCCGGAGCTAGGTGGCACTCCTCAAGAGGTCCAGTCATAGTCGGAAGTCCTGACTGGAACTGGCGATGAACAGTCTTGTTGTAACGGTTAATTCTTCCCTCCATTTCATTCTGTTACATTCATTCCTCTCCCTCTCCCTTTTCATCCTCTCCCTCTCCTTCTCTCTAATTCCCACTCGCTATAGGTCAAGGGGATGAGGTTCCTGGCGGGTGTGGAGCCAGCGGTGACAGTTTTTATAAACAGTCCGAAAATTAATTGCCACTCCTAGCTGGTGTCCCTGAGCAGGACACCCTAGATTAATGTGTAATGGATGCCTCGGAGGGTGTTTATAGGATAAGATGCAGGGTTAGATAGGACACCAGACCAGTGTTGTGTGGGCGATTTATCTCCAGGTCGACCATCGACAAGTTCACCTGGGAGTGGGACCTGTACCCAGGACCTGGGAGTGGGGCCTGTACCCAGGACCTGGGAGTGGGACCTGTACCCAGGACCTGGGGGTGGGACCTGTACCCAGGACCTGGGGGTGAGACCTGTACCCAGGACCTGGGGGTGGGACCTGTACCCAGGACCTGGGAGTGGGACCTGTACCCAGGACCTGGGAGACCTGGGCACCTGGTCCACTAGACCTTCTCCACCTCCGCCCCCACCCCTTCCCCTTGCCCCTACCATCAGTGGGGTTTATCCTGTAAATAAGAGTCTGGCCAGGCGTCATGAGACTCGAGTGAGAGTTTGGGAGTGCCAGAGGCGGCGTGGGTGATCACCACGGGTCCTGCCCTCAACATCGCTCTGCGGTTGGAGTTTTAAGGTAAATGTCTGTTGAGTTTTGGCAATTTTAGTAGATCATATCAACTTGCCTTTTAGGAACACAATGTTTTTGAGTAGGTTTTTAAATCGTTGCTGATAAATTGTTATAAACTTTAATTTTGTATTTCAATGTTCAACTCTTTAGTCTTGATATTGAGCCTGTGTTTTGTTGTGGTTCGTGTTAAGTGTCTCTAATGATTCTCTGAGCTAAATTCGCCCCAGTAATTATCAACAAGAAGGCTAAATTCATTTTCTTTAACATACAGTAATTATCACGAGTAAGGCTATGTTCCAGATAGTCTTCTCACGGTCATGGCTATTATTAGCATACTGGATTAATTAATTGAGTTGTGGTGGGAGCAGTAATTACCATCAATCAGTGATCTTAGAACTTTCCGACGATAAAATTATTCAATGATAGTATGGACGATTGGTTGATGTGAGGAATTTACCAGTTGGATTTTATATATTATTATTTATTTTATTTAAATTAAGGAAATTATATTTTGGGGAATTTTACTATTAAAATAATTATTTAGCATGTGGACTGTTTCATGATAATTTACCCACTAATAAACTCCTCAAAAATGTTGGGGTTTCAGATTAAATTTTACTACACTGTAATTAACCATTAGTAAATATTAAATTCCATTAAACTGTAACTAAACATTTAATTATTAAATTCCATTAAACTGTAACTAAACGGTTAATTATTACATTCACATGAAAATTAGATGTAATTTGTTAGTAATTAGTAATGGTTAGTACAACTAAAGTTGTTAGCTAATCTGACTTAAGAGTTGCGATATTCTAATTAGTGCCATCTGGTACGTGTGAGATGGTTACTGAGTTATGGCATAATGGCCTCGTGTCTCTGTCGACACAGCCTCAAGCTGAGGGCGAGCCTCATTAACCGCATAGTCTCGAATTCAGCCCACTTGGGCTGGACGGTAGAGCGACGGTCTCGCTTCATGCAGGTCGGTGTTCAATCCCGTCCAAGTAGTTGGGCCCCATTTCTTCCCTCGCCCCCCCCCCCCCTCCCCGTCCCGTCCCAAATCCTCATCATGACCTCTTCTCAGTGCTATATAGACGAAATGGCTTGCCGATTTCCCCTGATAATTCCCTCCGTCGTCCTCAACTATAGCCTGCCGAAATGTTGCAATACACACAAATTGTGATATTGTCATTTAATTAATGTAACTCACTTATATCGAGTTATAATGGAAACCCACCCCCTCTGGGCGAGTGCTTCCTAACCGCCTATGATGTATATATATATATATATATATATATATATATATATATATATATATATATATATATATATATATATATATATATATATATAAAATATGTGTGTGTGTGTGTGTGTGTGTGTGTGTGTGTGTGTGTGTGTGTTGAATATGACCGAAAGGGTAAGATTAATAATTCTAACACGAATCTTCTCAATATTTTTTAAGTTCTTCTTCCCTGTCGAGGGTAATTGATAAAGTAACTCTCCAAAATTCTTTCTCTTTATTTTTAGTCTGACGCCTGAACACGTATCGTAATTCCTTATTACATTTTCAAAGACTTAATTTACACACAATATAAATTCATACATATTCTCGTTTTTGGGTGAGGTGATATGGCACAAAAGTTTTTGGTGAGGTGAAACATAAGACAGAACACGAAACAATTGGATGAGAACATTAGAATGGAAGTAACTGCAGACGGCCTATTGGCCCATACTTCTTGCTGTTTCCATATTGGCTCGGGGTCTTGAAGTGGGTAGAATATAGTTAAGCATTAGTTGGCTGTTGATTGCTGATGTTGACTGTTTGATGTGTAGTGCCTCGCTGATGTCGAGTCTCCTGCTATCGCTGTACCGATCGATGATTTCTGTGTTGCTTGTTATGATTTCTCTGGTGATGGTCTGGTTGTGAATAGAGATTATATGTTCCTTGATGGAGCCCTGTTGTTTATGCATAGTTAATCGCCTAGAAAGAGACGTTGTTATCTTGCCTATATACTTAGTTCTTTTGGGCTTACAGACCCCAAGCGGGCATGTGAAGGCATATAGACGACGTTGGTTTCCTTTTTTCCAACGGTTTTCCGACGTTGGTTGGTTTGGTGTCTGCGGAGTTTTTCATGAGTAGATTGGGCGTTTCTTTGTTTTTGTAGTAGATTGTCAATTGTATTTTCTGATTTTTCTCTGTAGGGATATTGTTTCTATCAATAATGTCTTTCAGGATCCTTTCCTCGGTTTTATGAGCCGTTGAAAATAAGTTCCTGTAATACAGTCTAATAGGGGGTATAAGTATTGTGTTAGTTAACACAACAGTTATTCAACTAACACAACACTTGTACCCCCTATTAGACTGTTTTACGGGAACTTCTTTTCGACGGATCATAAAACAGAGGAAAGAGTCCTGAAAGACGTTATTGGTAGAAACGACAGACAAAATATCACTACTACCTTTTTTATCACTACTATCTTTTTATATCACTACTACCTTTTTTGTCCCTACAGACAAAAATCTGAAAATACAATTGGCAATCTACTACAAAAACAAAAAAACGGCCATCCTCCTCATGAAAAACTCCCCAGACACTAAACAGAATGCCAAAGAAAGTATGGGTCAATAGGCCTTCTGTAGTTACTTTCATTCATATGTTTTCATATCCAACGTATACCCATTGATTCGTGTTCTGTCATCTCACCGAAAACATTTGTGGTATATCACCTCACCCAAAACGAATATAAGCATGATATATGATATGTTTAAACCAGTCTTTGAAGATGTAAAAAGCCCTTAAGAAACGCTTTTAGGCGTCAGACCAAAACTATAAAATGTAAAAAAAATAATTTTGGAGAGTTAATTTTTAAAATAACCCCCGACAGTGAAGATAAACGTAAGAAATATTGAGAAGATTCGTGTTAGAATTATTAATCTTACCCTTTCAATCATATTCAACATCATGTATGTATGTATATATATATATATATATATATATATATATATATATATATATATATATATATATATATATATATATATATATATATATATATATATATATATATATATATATATATATGTATATATATATATTTTAATATGGAAGGGAGTACCACCTCTAGCTGGAAGAAGGGGGACCCATAGCCTCGGAGGAAACCACGCATAACGCATTAGAGGGAATGTTTAGATCCCCTCCAATACAGTTTCTGTGTGCTTTTCTCCTACCACCCCCTTCCTTTTTTATTTTTTGTGCTTTATTATGCATTTGATGGTTACAAGATATACATGGGTTGATACAAAAATAATAATGCAAAAAGGTGCTTAAAGGTTATGGATCTCTTGAAAAACACAACAATGGGAAACATTGATGAATGTCACAGACGGGTTCGATCATTGTTGCAAGTCAAATACTTCTTCGAATTCCTCTGAAGTTGGACTAGTGCCCAAGACGCAACAGGCATTTCCCCTCTGAATCGCAACACTGAGGCGCTGGAACAAGAAACTTTTTGCTCTCTGGTCTTTTGTAGCGCTGATCAATTTGTCCCCCAATTCCTTCAGGAACTTCAATGCACATTTTCCCCACGAACCGAGGGTCTCCGAGCCGATCGGAACAAAGCTGTAGCAGTGTGCTAGACCTCTGTATTTAATAATTTTCTGCGATTCCCTGAAAGAAGCAGCACCACCGCTTTCACGTGTGCTGTAGTGGAGGTAGGTACTGGCCAGTGTGGCAGCGCACGTGTAGTCCCATACCACTTGCTTACCATCCTTCCAAGGTAGCAAGGTGACCCCATCAGGGCGCTTCTGAGGGTCGTTAGGTCTGGATAAGTGTGGTTCTCTTTGTGCCGGGCAGCGGGCTGTGGCGAGGCTCCTCTTGATGATGTCGTTGACTTCTTCATGTCTTGCAATTTTACCCTGTGATTTACGACATACCAGACCATGACGACCATATTGGTCTGCCATCGCAGTTCCGCAGATGCACCTATGTTCGGTGAGGATGGGGGCGGCAAGGCGAAGGGCAACTCCAATGCGGAGAGCGTCATGACTGAGGCGAGTTCCCAGGGCTGCATTGGGCACCGCAAATAAGAAATCCCCGGCGTGGGGTGCTGTTACCGCTAGGAGGCGGGCTTTGTTTTCAGCATCAGCGTTGTCAATCATTGCTGTGACAGTCTTTTCCATTATGGGGCTATCCCAGTGGGCCTGCTTGTGGTCTTTTGGGACTTGTGGTCGGGGTTGAGGGTGTGCAATGGTGTCCCATTGTCTGGCTGCTTCGATGAACGTTTGATCATGAGTTCCCGCTGTCTCTCTCATACGCTCTCTCTCATATGCTCTCTCATACGCCCTACCAATTCGTTGGCTGCTGTACATGAGGATAAGAATGCTGGAAGTGCTACCTCAGTTGCTTTTCGTATGCCTATCCCTCCAAATCTCACTGGTAGTGTTGCTTGGTCCCATATACATATATATATATATATATATATATATATATATATATATATATATATATATATATATATATATATTGTGACGGTAACGCGTTGGTGTTCGGCTGTTTAAGGCTAGGGGTATGGCCTCGTCACATAGTTATAAAAAAAAATAGAAAAACTGGAACTTCGTCTGTGGTAAGGTAAGGAGAAGACACACAAAACACAAGTAAACTTTAACAATGGAATTTTAATTACGTTAAATAAATCAAAACATGAATAAAAGGGACAAACAAATTCGTATAATAAAATCAATCAATCAAAATAATAAGAATAATTAAATGACACAATGAAAAGTTACGTTAAGACAAAATAACAAGAAGTGCAATATACAAGTAAATGAAAGGTGCAGAATATTGGCTTTAAGCTATCACCTCTCTCAGTACACGTACGCCAAAGCTTACGTCTAGCAGGGAGAAGTGTTAACTGTGAGAAAGCACTGAATATTCTGAGGTCTGAGGTCGTGGCGACCCCAGACATCAAGTAGTATAGGGGGGGCGAGTGCAGTTGCAGCCAGACCGGCGACCAATCAGCGGAGCCGGTAGTAAGACAGGTAGTTTGGCGGTTTGAGTCTGAGCAGGTGTCCCTGGCTGCATACGTTTTGCTCTCTGGCAAACCTTGCTGGTGTTGTTGTCGTTGTTGGACATTTCTTCCATAGTAGTTATATATATTTGTTGCGACGTATTTGTGGAGGGAAGAGCAGGCTCAATCTCTTGAAGGAGATTATCGTCACAATATATATATATATATAAATATATATACACATATACACATACATGTGAGAGATAGGATTGTTTACCATCTATTGCAGAAAGTGTTGAGAGATTGATTATTACGGTTATCTTGCTGACATGTAAGTGGTGTAATAATAATATATTATCATGAGTCTCATTGTGTTATTATCGTGTTGCGTGCTGTTTATCTAAGTGACATTTTATATCGATTCGTCTTTGTGATAAGCAATAATTTGTGTAATTATTATATCTATTATTGAATAGTGAAATATCGTAATTAACGTAATTCAATAATTATTAATGTCTGAGTGACAGAGTGTCACTAACGTAAATTATCTATGATTGTTGTCTGATAGACAGAGCCCTTATTTTTCAGCTGATTGACCAAGTCACATTAGCATAGGTGGTAATGAAAAGGCAGACTCTCTAAGAAAAACTGCCACTGCTCTACCTGTTGTACAGGTTAAAATACCTCCAAGTTTTTCATCACAGATTAAGAGGCAAATCAAGGAGAAAATACTCCCATCTGTCAAAAGTCTCCACAGAGCAAAGTAGCGGAAGGAAGATCCACTTCGATGTGTACGAACAAGTCACTGGGTACTGCTCTTTTAAGCCTGCATACAGATATCCAGAGACGTTGCAATAGCCATACACAGACTCAAACTTGGTTACAAGTGCTGCTGGGAGGTAATGAACTCAATAGTTAAATAGTGTCATATCTGTTGAACAGAAGCAGAGGCGCCACTGTTGCATTACTTACTGGAAATATGAAGCAACTGAAGGAACTAAACTAATATTGAGTTTGAGCATCAAACTCAACATTAATCCAGCGACAGTAGCTGCAGTAGATGCCATTTATACTGGGACTAAAATGATTAGAAGAACAGTTGAAGAATGGGACTCACTAGTGAACTTTCTGCATATACATCCGCCACCAAGATAATGTTATCAGAACAAGACTAAACCAGTGCGCTAAAAAAAACGCAAAAAAGAAGCTGGGGGGGAAAAAAGGAAACTCCTCGTGCATTTAAAACTTTGACCCTAATATCACAGTAACAAGATTATCGCAAATAACTGAGCTCAATTACGAATTCTGTAGCCCGTGCTACATGGATATTTCGTCCTGAGTAGCTAAATCTACAACAACAACAACAAACAGACTCAGCAACCAGATTATGCCTGGAGCTCTCTCGGGATCTACACGTCTCCTCCTTCACTCAATGTGGTCTTGCGACGCAGCGTGATGGTGGACGCGCCGGCTTTTGTACAAAGTACATAGTCACCCTTGTTGTTTTTCTAAAGTATCGTAAATATTAAGTTTGTTTATTTTTGTGTGTAAGCCAGGTTTTCAGGAATTATTATTTTGTTATGTTTATTATTATATGTAAAGAATTTAATTATTTATGTTTGTTTACTCCTGCAACTAGCACACTGCAAAAAAACTTTAGCAGTTTTATTTACATTATTTTAATTTTTTATTTAATGTGAATAAGGCAAACTAGAGGAGCCAGGTATTTGGTGCCCTTCATACAACACTTCACATTAAGGTACGGGCCCTGTCTGGGAGTCTTGTCTCAGGCAATGCTCCCAGTTCCTGTGCTTAAAGTTGTGTTCAGTTGTTTAATTGGCTTTTTACACTTGTTTGCATTTCAGAACTCATTTTGAGATTTTTTTATTGGTGACTAACTCTATTTACATTTCAGGTGTAGCAATTTGTGAACTGTTTATAAGACTGACTTTTGATTACGTGATGTTTTATGAGCACATTCATGCTCGTAATGGTTAGTATTACAAACCATTTCTTTTGAACAGCTGAAAACTTTACTATGTAATAATCCCATTCTCGCCTCGCCAGATGTGAAGAGACCCTTCATCCTTAATGTCGATGCCCGCATCACCGGCAGTGAGGGTGTGGTTATGCAACAGCGAGAAGGACAAGTCGTGCCAGTCAGCTATTACAGCTACAATCTCACCAGCATCATTACAGTACAGTCGAAAAGGAGCTATTCGCCATCATTCTGTGCTTACAGCATTATGTACCCTATCTTCAAAGACATCAACCCATCACCATCTATTGTGATCCTAATTCTCTTCGGTTCCTGCAGAAAGCTCAGTTCTCTATCCACGTTTACTTCGTTGGGCTTTGTACCTGCAAAACTTCAGTCTCAAGATCTTTTACATCAAATACTCAGACATCGTCGCAGACGCACTCTCCCTAGTCCATGAAGTGGAACCTCCAGCTTTCATTCTCCGATCAGCATTAGCATCTCAGGTGTTAAGAAGAGGCTTTGGTGAGGAGCTGTTACGTAATTCCCCTGCATAACAGTGGAGAACTGTCTCGTCCTACCGCTTTCAACACCATCATGCTACGATACCTCCTCTACAACATCTAAATCTTCAGTCAAACGTCGGGAGAGCTCCACCATGGACCACCCCTACTCTGTCCAAAGAGCCCCTCATGGCAGGTGTGCACCGGAGACCTGTCCACATGCTTACTACCCTTTACTTCACCGGCTCATCATTACACCTCACCTTGCCTCCAGAGTGAAGTCACCTGCAGGTATTTATAAGCTCCTGCTAGCGATTCAGCAACCTCACACAGCACCGCTCCTTTAACAGGTATGTAAACTACGGGCTCTTCATAACCCATTCTACTTGCCCCGCTCCTGTGCCAGGTAGGTTACGGGCTCACCATTGTCCGTGCTACTTGGAACTTATTCCGAGTTGCTGTATCTATAACAACAACAACGATTCAGCAACTTCAATATAGAACAAGTGCATGGACGGATAATCTAATAAAGATTCTACAGAAAGTGGACATGAAATGGACCATTAAAAACAAAGGAGAAGATAGATCATATCAACACTTTCGGCAGCCTCCTCCATGGGAAGAATCGCGTCGAAAAATTATCATTGAAGGATTACTAGTTACAAAATCAGCATGTGACCCGCAGAGACTCAAAGCAGTCATAGAACGACAAATGGGAACCATCTCAAGACCTACAACGACTCACATCTTCACAGATGGATCAGTTGACCAAGAAAGAGGTTCTGCTGGGGCAGCAGTTTACTCTAACAACCATGAAGCTTACTGGAGCAGGAATAGTGGGTGCCCAACATTGCAACAGAATTATATGCCCTGAAGGAGGTCATATACAATTGAGAATAATTTACTTGATATCATCATTCATACCGACTCTAAATCTTCGCTCCAGGCATTGTTATCCAATCAGCACAGAGATAATATACAACTCCTCACAGAAATCCAACACATAGGAAAAGAAGCCCAATAATCTAGGGCTGTCAATCACCCTAAATTGGATACCAAGTCACATTGGCATAGATGGTAATGAAAAGGCAGACTCACTAGCAAAAACTGCCACTGCTCTAACTGTTGTTCAGATTCAAATACCTCCAAGTTTTACACAGATTTAGGAGCAAATCAAGAAAAAAATACTGCCAACTATCAAAAGTCGCCACAGAGTCAAAGTAGCGGAAGGAAGATCCACTGCAATATGGTACGAACAAACCACTGGGTACTACTCTTTCTAGCCTAACAAAAAGATATCCAGAGACATTGCAATTGACATATCTGTGGAACAGAAGCAGAGGCACCACTATTGGACTACTTACTGGAATGTGAAGCTATTAAAGCCCTGCACATCAAACTCAACATTAATCCAACGACAGCAGCTGCATTAGATGCACATTCCACAGCGACTACAATGATTAGAAAAACCGTTAAAGAATGGTACTCACTAGTGAACATTCTGCACCTACATCCGCCACCAAGATAATGTTATTAAAACAAGACTAAAACAGAAGCGAAAAAGAAATAGGGAAAAAGGAGAAAACCCCACCTCCACTTAATACTTTAACCCAAATATGAGAATTACAAGGTAATCGCGAATAACCGAACTCAATTACGGGCTCACCATAGCCCATGCTACATGGACATTTGGTTCTGAGTAGCTAAATCTAAAACAACAACAACAATGACTCAGCAACACATTCACATTGCTGCCTGTTGAGGGTGTGGACACAATGTGACCCAAACGTCTAAAGGTTAGAGCTACCCCCTTGACGGTCATGCTTTCGCAAAAAAGCGATGTTCTAAAGATCCTGAAGGACGTTACCAGCATCACATCCACTGACATTAGTCAGGAAGGTGATGATATGGTGCTCTTCATTTCATGTGAGGAAGAACTAGAAAAACAGTTCTTCCTGGCCGGAAGAACTGTTTTTACCAGCAGGACCAACCAGTGGATTGCTGACCGACCGGAACATAAGATCATGGACAATATCGAGAACGAAAATCCGAACCTGTCTGTATTCATCCTAGAGTTCTGCAGTACTGTCAAATCATCAATGAAGATTACTCTCACCACCATAGCTGCAGCCACCCCCTGACCCAAGTCTCACTGCCTTCACTACCAATCCAGAGACTACCACCTGGATGACCACAAGGTCGATTTCAACACAGACCCCAAAACCACCCAAAATCCGGGCAGCACAGAGGTATTTCCCTCTCCAGCTTCCAACACTTCTACCATCACCATCTTAGCAGACGTGTTGTCTACAAATGCTAACGGCATTAATTGATGAAGATTAAGCCACCCATGAGGTGGTACGTGCAAGAATTGCCCACAAGTGGTAACATTTTTGGTCAGTAAATGTATACAGTGTGGTGAGCTCGGATTTAATCATCAGGCTGCTATCGCGGGGGAGGATACTGCTTGACAGTATTTATGAGGGTGTCCAGCTGCTGGACACCTTTTTTTGACCAGGAGAGTGGCAGTGTTGATGGCTTCAGAGTGGTTACTGCAAGATTCAGGGACTCTTAAAGCTCTTCTAAAGTCGTTGGTTGCTTCACATTCCAGGAGATAGTGAAGTAGTGGTTTTCCTCTGATTGTTTGGCAGAAGGTGCATTTTCTCTGTCGGGGTTCACCAATCTCCCAGTTGCATCTGTAACCTAGACATTGTCTATATAACCGAACTGCTATTTCCCTGTGGATTCCTTTTGGGATACTTAACCTTTTTAACTTGGTGGCCTGAAGATACCATATTGCAGAGGGCGAATCTTCTGCTACTCTCTGGTGTAGATAGGCTTTGTTAAGGTGTGAGAGTTTTTTGGTGATGTTTTTTAATGGACACTAGGCTGGGTTGGATAGCTTTATGTATCACTGCATGACGAGTTGCCAATTTAGCAATTTCATCGGCTAAATGATTCTAAATAAGTATTTATCACCGGCTAAATAATTCATTTAATGGAATTCCAACATGGGACGGGATCCAGTTAAGGGTGATGTTGAGTCTTTTGCCTTTAGCGACTGCTCCAAGATACAAAATGGTGGTAATTATTTCCACGTTGTCTTTCCATTGCTTTTTTTCTAATATTTGAAGTGCAGCTTTTGAGTCTGTGTGTATGACTGCATTTTGTGTGTTTTGTGCAATCACATGTACGAATGCCTATTTTATTGCAAACCAGCTCAGTTTGGGTTGGTGATACTGGTCCTCCCAGTCTCCAATATGCCTGTTCGCTGTCCGTGCAAAGAGCAACGCCAACACTCTCATATTCTGTGTCACCCAGTCCGACTGTGAAGATGTGGGTGGTTCCTTTTACTGCAATGCTGCACATTTGCTTTTCTATGATGCGCCTTAGGATTGTTGGATCATATGCAGCCTTTTTCATCGGAAGACTTTCTATTACTATTTTGAAAGCAGGTTCCTCCCACGGTGGGGAACAAGTGTAGTTTGGGTGTGGCTGATCACCCCCTCTATCAAGAATCATGCTTTTTAGTTGTAATCTGTTTAGGACATTTCCCGCTCTGGCAGCTCAGGAGTTTCAGCTGTTTTGGCCATGTTCAAACACCAAGGCCTGCCATACTGGGACTAGATCAGGGGAAATATTTATCATACTGGTAATCGTAGCTGTTTTTTTGTGATATTCGTTCTTGAAGAGAGGGCAAACCCGTTTCCAGTCTCAGAGTTTCAAGTCCGGTCCACAACGGGGCTCTTGGGCAGCTATCATAGTATTCTTTTGGGCAACATCAAGCTTTTTCCACTGTTGTTTCGATAGATTTATGAGTGCAGGTGCGGCATACTCGATCACTGATCTGACTGCCTGTATATAGTATGTGCGAAGGACTTGCAGATTGGCTCCTCCAGAGAGGGAGGTTAGCGACCTGAGGATTGCCGTCCGGACTGCTAACGGCACTACAAACGCTCCTGAAATAGCTTCTACCACCAATCCCCGACACCTGAGCCTACCTCAAGCTGTGAAGCAAAAGACGAGAACACCAACTACGGATTCCTCAGATGAGGAAATCTCAGTAGGAATTCCACTCCCGCTTCACAGAAGGCCTTGCCTTACAGGCTTAATAGAAGTCTACGATCAGGTGACAAAGATTAAGCAAGAAGGAGAAGGATGGGCAGACTGCATTTTTTTGGACTGCCAGAAAGCCTTTGACACAGTACCCCATAAAAGGCTGATGCATAAGCTGGAGAAACAGGCAGGAGTAACTGGTAGGGCGCTCCAGTGGATAAGGGAGTACCTAAGCAATAGGAAGCAGAGAGTTACAGTGAGGGGTGAAACCTCAGATTGGCGTGAAGTCACCAGTGGAGTCCCACAGGGCTCTGTACTCGGACCTATCCTGTTTCTGATATACGTAAATGATCTCCCAGAGGGTATGGACTCATTCCTCTCAATGTTTGCTGACGACGCCAAAATTATGAGAAGGATTAAGACAGAGGAGGACAGCTTGAGGCTTCAAGAACACCTGGACAAGCTGCAGGAATGTTCGAACAAATGGCTGTTAGAGTTTAACCCAAGCAAATGCAATGTAATGAAGATAGGGGTAGGAAGCAGGAGACCAGATACAAGGTATCACTTGGGAGATGAAATACTTCAAGAGTCAGAGAAAGAGAAAGACCTGGGGGTTGATATCATGCCAGACCTGTCTCCTGAAGCTCATATCAAGAGGATAACATCAGCGGCATATGTCAGGTTGGCTAACATAAGAACGGCCTTTAGAAAATTGTGTAAGGAATCTTTCAGAACATTATTTACCACATATGTCAGACCAATCCTGGAGTATGCGGCTCCAGCATGGAATTCATATCTAGTCAAGCATAATTAGACTAAACTAAAAAAGGTTTAAATGTTTGCCACCAGACTAGTTCCCGAACTGAGGGGTATGAGCTACAACGAGAGACTACGGGAATTAAACTTCCCGTCACTGGGAGACAGAAGAGTTAGATGGGATATGATTACCACATACAAGATTCTCAGAGGATTTGATAGGGTAGATGAAGACAGACTATTTAACACAAGGGGCACGCGCACTAGGGGACACAGGTGGAAATTGAGTGCCCAAATGAGCAATAGAGACGTTAGAAAGAATTTTCTCAGTGTCAAAGTAGTAGACAAATAAAATGGATTAGGAAGTGATGTGGTGGAGGTTGACTCCATACACAGTTTCAAGTGTAGATATGTTTGAGCTCAGTAGGTTCAGGAACCTATACATTAGTTGATTAACATTTGAGAGGCGGGACCAAAGAGCCAGAGCTCAGCCCCCGCAAGCACAATTAGGTAAGTACAGACACGATACCTACTCGGTACAAGATCTCCCCATGGAGGCCACCTAACCAAACTCCAACGACAGCACGGCTCTTCCAAAGTTTCTGGAAAAAAAAAACGGAAAATCTAGAGGTCTACACTAATCCCACCAGTGTTGACCAGACCACACACTAGAAGTTGAAGGGACGACGACGTTTCGGTCCGTCCTGGACCATTCTCAAGTCGATTGTGAATGGTCCAGGACGGACCGAAACGTCGTCGTCCCTTCAACTTCTAGTGTGTGGTCTGGTCAACATACTTCAGCCACGTTATTGAGACTCATCGCCTGCATAATCCCACCAGCTCCATAACTCGTACAGCCTGCCCTCCAGGGCTGAAAACCATCATGAAGACCCCCCATTCATACCCCCAGAGCTCAAGTAGCAGATAAAGATAATGGTTCCAAAGAGCCCCTACTTACTGGCTCACCATAGACCGTGCTACCTTCAACTTTTTAATCTGAGCAGCTGAATCTAAAATAACAAACATCAACAACAAACTCCGAAACCTGATTACTCCTGGTTGCTTTCCCGGGTTCTACACGTCACCTCCTACAGTCGACGTGGACTTGATACGACGCGTGACGGTGGACGCTACAGTCGACGTGGACTTGATACGACGAGTGACGGTGGACGCTACAGTCGACGTGGACTTGATACGACGAGTGACGGTGGACGCTACAGTCGACGTGGACTTGATACGACGCGTGACGGTGGACGCTACAGTCGACGTGGACTTGATACGACGCGTGACGGTGGACGCTACAGTCGACGTGGACTTGATACGACGCGTGACGGTGGACGCTACAGTCGACGTGGACTTGATACGATGCGTGACGGTGGACGCTACAGTCGACGTGGACTTGATACGACGAGTGACGGTGGACGCTACAGTCGACGTGGACTTGATACGACGCGTGACGGTGGACGCTACAGTCGACGTGGACTTGATACGACGCGTGACGGTGGACGCTACAGTCGACGTGGACTTGATACGACGCGTGACGGTGGACGCTACAGTCGACGTGGACTTGATACGACGCGTGACGGTGGACGTGCAGCCTTTTGAACATGGTGTATAGTCACCTTTGTTGTTTTTCTAAAGTAACGCAAATATTAAGTTTGTTTGTGTGTAAGCCAATTTTCAGGAATTATTATTATGTTATGTTTATTATAAGTAAAGAATTTAATTATTTATGTTTGTTTTTTCCTGCAACTAGAACACCTGAAAGGAATTTAGCAGTTTTATTTACTTTGCTTAACTTTTGTTTATTTAATGATAAAGACAAACTGCAGCTGCCAGGTACTTGCTGCGCTATCTACTATACCTCACAATATATATATATATATATATATATATATATATATATATATATATATATATATATATATATATATATATATATATATATTTGTATATATATATACAAATACTCGTAAGCCGCACTGACATTATATGATTCAGAGACATCTCCCGTCACGCAGGGTGCAGTCGCACCTCCACAGATCTCCCGTATCATCTATTGATACTGGTAATGGCTCAAATGGGCCACCACTTACGGGCTATTCATGCCCGTGCCACCTTTTGGGTGGCTTAATCTTCATCATCATCAACTGACATTATCCACATCACTACAGGCTGCTAAACTACGCGGACGACTTTGTCATCATCATAAAAGGAAGGGATGCGGCGCGCCTTGCACCCAAATGCTTAGACTGCATCAGTAAAGAGGCAAAACAGATTGGGATCAAACTCAACCCCTCAAAGTCAAAGGCCATGCCCATAAAAATAGCGAAGCCTAACATCCAACTCACAGTACAGGGTCAACCAATTGAATGGGTCGACACCTATCAGTATCTAGGAATCATCCTGGACACACACATGAATTTTAATGCTGAGGTCACTTACTTGAGAGAGCGAACTGCGGCCCGGACGGCAATCCTCAGGTCGCTAACCTCCCTTTCTGGAGGAGCCAATCTGCAAGTCCTTCGCACATACTATGTAGAGGCAGTCAGATCAGTGATCGATTATGCCGCACCTGCACTCACAAATCTATCACACCAACAGTGGATAAAGCTTGAAGTTGCCCAAAACAATGCTATGAGAGCCGCACTGGGAGCCCCCATGTGGACCAGGCTGGAAACTCTTAGACTGGAGACGGGTTTGCCCTCTCTATAAGAAAGAATATCACAAAGGACAGCTACAATTGTCAGTAAGATAATTATTTCTTCTGATCCAATCCCAGTACGGCAGGCCTTGGTGGTTGGACTAGGCCAAAACAATGGAAACTCTTGGGTTGCAAGAGCAGGAAAAGTCCTAAACAGACTACATTAAAAAAACATGATTCTTGATAGATAGGGTGATCATCCACACCCAAATTACACTCCTTCCGCGTCGTGGGAAGAGCCTACTTTCAAAATAGTAATAGAAAGTCTCCCAGTGAAAAAGGCTGCCTATGATCCGACAATCCTAAGGCGCATAATAGAAGAGCAAATGTATAGCATTGCAGTAGCAGGAGCCACCCACATCTTCACAGACGGATCGGTGGACACAGAAAATGAGAGTGCTGGCGCTGCTCTTTGCACGACCAGCGTTCAGGCATATTGGAGACTGGGAGGACTAGTATCATCAACCCAAACTGAGCTGTTTGCCATACAACAGGAATTCGCATATGTGATTGCTCAAAACACTCAAAATGCAATCATACACACAGACTCAAAAGCTGCACTTCAAATACTAGGACAAAAACAGTGGAAAGATAATGTGGAAATAATTACCACCATTTTGTATCTTGGAGCAGTCGCTAAAGGCAAAGGACTCAACATAACTTTAAACTGGATCCCGTCCCATATTGGAATCCCATTAAATGAAAAAGCTGATGAAATTGCTAAATTGGCAACTCGTCATCCAATGATACATAAAACAATTCAACCCAGCCTAGAGAACATCAAAAACATCATCACCAAAAAACTCTCACATCTCAACAAAGCCTACCTGCACCAGAGAATAGCTGAAGGTTCGCCATCTGCAACATGGTATCTTCTGGCAACCAAATTAGAATGGTTAAATATACCAAAAGGAATCCACAGGGAAATAGCAGTTAGGTTATATAGGCTACCTTACCTTGAGGTGCTTCCGGGGCTTAGCGTCCCCGCGGCCCGGTCGTCGACCAGGCCTCCTGGTTGCCGACTACGTCTAGGTTACAGATGCAACTGGGAGATTGGTGAACCCCGACAGAGAGAGTGCATCTTCTGCCAAACTGTCACAGAAAAGCCATTACTTCACTATCTTCTGGAATGTGAAGCAACCAATGACCTTAGAAGAGCTTTAAGAGTTCCTGAATCATGCAGTGGCCACCCTGAAGCCATCAACACAGCCACTCTCCTGGTCAACAAAGGTGTCCAGCAGCTGGACACCCTCATAAAGACTGTGAAGCAGTATCCTCCCCCGCGATAACAGCTTGATGGTTAAATGCAAACTCATAATACTGAGAAAAAAAAATGTTACCACTTACGGGCTATTCATGCCCGTGCCACCTCTTGGGTGGCTTAATCTTCATCAATCAATCAACTGACAATACTACCGGCCACCACTCGTGCTCCCCAGCCTTTGCCTGGCCAGGTTGTCGTGTCTCTAGGGAATAATTTGTAAGACCTTTATTTGTTCACATTGTGTAATTTTACTCACGTAATTTTTCATGTGTTTTCTTTGCGATTGTGTATCCACCAAGTGGTGTTATTGTTTTAATTCAGTTATTTCTTTCTTGTAATTGTGAAGTATATTTATTATATTTTTGTCTGAGTTCACTCACACGGTTGCCCACTTTTCATACTGCAAATGCCAATGCGTTTTTTGGTTGTTTTTGTATTAATTCACGTGAGGTTATTCCATCGGCCCGGTACAACCGCAGCACCGTATCACGATACACGCTCACACTACTAATACTTGATACACGCTCACACTACTAATACACGATACACGCTCACACTACTAATACACGATACACGCTCACACTACTAATACACGATACACGCTCACACTACTAATACACGAAACACGCTCACACTACTAATACACGATACACGCTCACACTACTAATACTTGAGACATGCCCACACTACTAATACACGATACACGCTCACACTACTAATACACGATACACGCTCACACTACTAATACTTGAGACATGCTCACACTACTAATACACGATACACGCTCACACTACTAATACACGATACACGCTCACACTACTAATACTTGAGACACGCTCACACTACTAATACACGATACACGCTCACACTACTAATACACGATACACGCTCACACTACTAATACACGATACACGCTCACACTACTAATACTTGAGACATGCCCACACTACTAATACACGATACACGCTCACACTACTAATACACGATACACGCTCACACTACTAATACTTGAGACATGCTCACACTACTAATACACGATACACGCTCACACTACTAATACACGATACACGCTCACACTACTAATACTTGAGACACGCTCACACTACTAATACACGATACACGCTCACACTACTAATACACGATACACGCTCACACTACTAATACACGATACACGCTCACACTACTAATACTTGAGACATGCCCACACTACTAATACACGATACACGCTCACACTACTAATACACGATACACGCTCACACTACTAATACACGATACACGCTCACACTACTAATACACGATACACGCTCACACTACTAATACTTGAGACACGCTCACACTACTAATACTTGAGACACGCTCACACTACTAATACACGATACACGCTCACACTACTAATACACGATACACGCTCACACTACTAATACACGATACACGCTCACACTACTAATACTTGAGACACGCTCACACTACTAATACACGATACACGCTCACACTACTAATACACGATACACGCTCACACTACTAATACTTGAGACACGCTCACACTACTAATACACGATACACGCTCACACTACTAATACACGATACACGCTCACACTACTAATACACGATACACGCTCACACTACTAATACTTGAGACATGCCCACACTACTAATACACGATACACGCTCACACTACTAATACACGATACACGCTCACACTACTAATACTTGAGACATGCTCACACTACTAATACACGATACACGCTCACACTACTAATACACGATACACGCTCACACTACTAATACTTGAGACACGCTCACACTACTAATACACGATACACGCTCACACTACTAATACACGATACACGCTCACACTACTAATACACGATACACGCTCACACTACTAATACACGATACACGCTCACACTACTAATACTTGAGACATGCCCACACTACTAATACACGATACACGCTCACACTACTAATACACGATACACGCTCACACTACTAATACACGATACACGCTCACACTACTAATACACGATACACGCTCACACTACTAATACTTGAGACACGCTCACACTACTAATACTTGAGACACGCTCACACTACTAATACACGATACACGCTCACACTACTAATACACGATACACGCTCACACTACTAATACACGATACACGCTCACACTACTAATACACGATACACGCTGACACTACTAATACACGATACACGCTCACACTACTAATACACGATACACGCTCACACTACTAATACACGATACACGCTCACACTACTAATACACGATACACGCTCACACTACTAATACACGATACACGCTCACACTACTAATACTTGAGACACGCTCACACTACTAATACACGATACACGCTCACACTACTAATACACGATACACGCTCACACTACTAATACACGATACACGCTCACACTACTAATACACGATACACGCTCACACTACTAATACACGATACACGCTCACACTACTAATACACGATACACGCTCACACTACTAATACACGATACACGCTCACACTACTAATACACGATACACGCTCACACTACTAATACACGATACACGCTCACACTACTAATACATGATACACGCTCACACTACTAATACACGATACACGCTCACACTACTAATACACGATACACGCTCACACTACTAATACACGATACACGCTCACACTACTAATACACGATACACGCTCACACTACTAATACACGATACACGCTCACACTACTAATACACGATACACGCTCACACTACTAATACACGATACACGCTCACACTACTAATACACGATACACGCTCACACTACTAATACTTGAGACACGCTCACACTACTAATACTTGAGACACGCTCACACTACTAATACACGATACACGCTCACACTACTAATACACGATACACGCTCACACTACTAATACACGATACACGCTCACACTACTAATACACGATACACGCTCACACTACTAATACTTGAGACACGCTCACACTACTAATACTTGAGACACGCTCACACTACTAATACACGATACACGCTCACACTACTAATACACGATACACGCTCACACTACTAATACACGATACACGCTCACACTACTAATACACGATACACGCTCACACTACTAATACTTGAGACAAGCTCACACTACTAATACTTGAGACACGCTCACACTACTAATACTTGAGACACGCTCACACTACTAATACACGATACACGCTCACACTACTAATACACGATACACGCTCACACTACTAATACACGATACACGCTCACACTACTTATACTTGAGACACGCTCACACTACTTATACTTGAGACACGCTCACACTACTAATACTTGAGACACGCTCACACTACTAATACACGATACACGCTCACACTACTAATACTTGAGACACGCTCACACTACTAATACTTGAGACACGCTCACACTACTAATACTTGAGACACGCTCACACTACTAATACTTGAGACACGCTCACACTACTAATACACGATACACGCTCACACTACTAATACACGATACACGCTCACACTACTAATACACGATACACGCTCACACTACTAATACTTGAGACACGCTCACACTACTAATACTTGAGACACGCTCACACTACTAATACTTGAGACACGCTCACACTACTAATACACGATACACGCTCACACTACTAATACACGATACACGCTCACACTACTAATACTTGAGACGCTCACTCTATTATATATCTCTCCAGGGAGCGATATAGAACGAGCAGTTAAAGGCCTCCTCCCACTCTGTTACCCAAAATGTTAGGCAAAACGTCCAGATCCGTCTTTCCTCACCCCTGGCCTTCTCTCACAGCCTATCCTCACCCCTGGCCTTCTCTCACAGCCTATCCTCACCCCTGGCCTTCTCTCACAGCCTATCCTCACCCCTGGCCTTCTCTCACAGCCTATCCTCACCCCTGGCCTTCTCTCACAGCCTATCATCACCCCTGGCCTTCTCTCACAGCCTATCCTCACCCCTGGCCTTCTCTCACAGCCTATCCTCACCCCTGGCCTTCTCTCACAGCCTATCCTCACCCCTGGCCTTCTCTCACAGCCTATCCTCACCCCTGGCCTTCTCTCACAGCCTATCCTCACCCCTGGCCTTCTCTCACAGCCTATCCTCACCCCTGGCGTTCTTTCACAGCCTCTCCTCACCCTTAGCCTTCTTTCACAGCCTCTCCTCACCCTTAGCCTTCTTTCACAGCCTCTCCTCACCCTTAGCCTTCTTTCACAGCCTCTCCTCACCCTTAGCCTTCTTTCACAGCCTATCCTCACCCTTAGCCTTCTTTCACAGCCTCTCCTCACCCCTGGCCTTCTTTCACAGCCTATCCTCACCCTTAGCCTTCTTTCACAGCCTATCCTCACCCCTCTGGTATTCTTTCACAGCCTCTCCTAACCCCTGGCCTTCTTTCTACGTATATCCTCACTTATGGCCTTCTCTCACAACCTATCCTCACCCCTGGCTTTCACTCACAACCTATCCTCACTTCTGGCCTCCTCTCACAACCTATCCTCATCCCTGGTCTTCTCTGACAACCTATCCTACCATTACCCACCCAAAAAATAACTGTTTTCCATTTGTTTGAAGTTTGTAATTATAAGTTCCCTCGGGTCCAAAATAAACCGAGGGAACGAGCGTATATTCAAATGAAAAATGAGTTTAAAGTCCTTGATATTCTCAGTGACTTAGTTATGAAATATTGAAGCTTCATATAAATATAATAATTATAGAACAATCAACATGGTCGTAGACAGGATATCAATCAAATACAACGTTCAGAATAACAGAGCTCTGTACGACAGGACCGGAATTAAAACACCTCTGAAGGTTTGTAACTGGTGCTCCAAACATTGGTTTAAAACACATTAATGTGCTTGTAGATAATGTTTGGTAATGTTAAGCTCGGCTGCAAAACGATCACAACAGGTTTAGGAATATTTGGGCATTAATAAGCTGACACTTTTTAGCTATGAATTCATGATGAAGATACTAAGTCTTCAGGAGACGTTAGGTTGGTAGGCAGACCCAATTAATATAATATGTCACACAGGCAGCTCTGGTTCTCACACCAAGTTGACACCACTCTTTCTCCACCAGCCGTTTCGTGACCAGCTTTTTTAGAATCCCACTATGTGTGGAAGGTGTAGTCCGGCCACCATGTGTGTCTTGTCAGGTTAACTCCTGTTTCTGAGGACTGTGGCTCAAAACCAATCATACCTCTATGTATTTAATTTTATGCCAAAATGAAGATATAGCAACATTCATTGGTCACTGTTATCATGTCTGCAACGTTTATTACTGAAATCGTTTCAACGATTACACGGTAATCAGCGAAATGTTGATTTTCCCTTCTGTAACTTTCACAGTGAAACATTTGTTTTGAGACAAGAAGCAATACTTTTTATATTTTCATTGTCTCGATATTTGCAAACTAATGTTGAAAAGAAACGAAGAATGGAGCGTCATGAAATTGCAGAACGAAAGAATTCATCTGAGAACACAAAAGTCTTTATTGTCATCGCCGTTCTAATGTGACCACATCCACGTAAACACGCCCAGAAAATCTTTTTAAAATATAAGTTACGTAAGTTCCCAACAAGAAGACTCATTACTATAAGTATTACCAAATAAAACGTTCTTGACCTCTAGTGTAGTTAACAACAGTGATTTAGATTACATGTACTTAATAACTTAAACAAATTACTCTTCTCTCGTGGTGAAAATAATTGCAAATGCAAAATGTCTCAAAATTTATGAACATAAATCAGTCAGCAAAGACCATACAATAGTTTAGTGGGCCAGCCAGAGGCTTAGGGCCCGCGCAGTGGGCCAGCCAGAGCCTTAGGGCCCGCCCAGTGGGCCAGCCAGAGCCTTAGGGCCCGCCCAGTGGGCCAGCCAGAGCCTTAGGGCCCGCGCAGTGGGCCAGCCAGAGCCTTAGGGCCCGCGCAGTGGGCCAGCCAGAGCCTTAGGGCCCGCACAGGAATATCCCTGGAAAAAAAAGCAAAGAACAAATGTGTAACATTCTCTCCAGGTGTGGGCGATGATGCACTTGTCAGTGAGTAACGTGGTCTTGAGTGCTCTTGAGGCTGGGAAGCACATCACTCACACATCTTAATATAACCGTTGGTAACTTACCTCTCTGGCCGCAGACGGCGGCGACCAGCACGACCATGTAGAGGGCAGACTTCACCAGCTGCGTCATCCACAGCCTTGTCATTGCTTGTATGTAAACACTGTTATTTCCCTCAGCAGTAAAATACTTTTGTGACCGCGAGAACTATTCACTCGTGCATCGTTGAGAGTTACCGATTATCCAACTTTATTACTAAAATAATGTTATGTGAATGATAATTTACTGTTGCAAGCAATTAAAATACCTGTTTTTTCCATCAACACAAAGACACACTCGCATGATATCATCCCATGTCTGAGTTTACTAATGAATGACGTATCATCACAGGGACCAGAGCGACGGTAAGCTCTGATTGGTTAATCTCTACCAACACCTCAGTTCTGTTAATATTTATATGTTGGCACTAAGTATAAGGTTAGTATAAGTGGACACCATGTATAAGGTAAGTATAAGTTGACACCAAGTATAAGGTAAGTATAAGTTGACACCAAGTATAAGGTAAGTATAAGTTGACACCATGTATAAGGTAAGTACAAGTTGACACCAAGTATAAGGTAAGTACAAGTTGACACCAAGTATAAGGTAAGTACAAGTTGACACCAAGTATAAGGTAAGTATAACTTGACACCAAGTATAAGGTAAGTATAAGTGGACACCAAGTATAAGGTAAGTATAAGTTGACACCAAGTATAAGGTAAGTATAAGTTGACACCAAGTATAAGGTAAGTACCAGTTGACACCAAGTATAAGGTAAGTATAAGTTGACACCAAGTATAAGGTAAGTATAACTTGACACCAAGTATAAGGTAAGTATAAGTGGACACCAAGTATAAGGTAAGTATAAGTTGACACCAAGTATAAGGTAAGTATAAGTTGACACCAAGTATAAGGTAAGTACCAGTTGACACCAAGTATAAGGTAAGTATAAGTCGACACCAAGTATAAGGTAAGTACAAGTTGACACCAAGTATAAGGTAAGTACAAGTCGACACCAAGTATAAGGTAAGTACCAGTTGACACCAAGTATAAGGTAAGTATAACTTGACACCAAGTATAAGGTAGGTATAAGTCGAAACCAAGTATAAGGTAAGTACAAGTTGACACCAAGTATAAGGTAAGTATAACTTGACACCAAGTATAAGGTAAGTATAAGTTGACACCAAGTATAAGGTAAGTACAAGTTGACACCAAGTATAAGGTAAGTATAAGTTGTCACCAAGTATAAGGTAAGTACAAGTTGACACCAAGAGTTGGAGGCGGACTGCTGCAGTGTGATCATCAGCCCATGTTGGCACCTCCTCCTCCTCCTTGGTCTCTCACAAGTAACAAGCACTAACTAAACACTATACAGACATACGTTAAACACAAAGGTTACCTCATTTCTCAAGATATTCATCACCCACACATCACACTGATGATGGTGTTCATCATCTTAGCATCACACTGATGATGGTGTTCATCACCCCACACATCACACTGTTGATGGTGTTCATCACCCCACACATCACACTGATGATGGTGTTCATCACCCCACACATCACACTGATGATGGTGTTCATCACCCCACACATCACACTGATGATGTACTCATCACCCCCACACATCACACTGATGATGGTGTTCATCACCCCCACACATCACACTGATGATGGTGTTCATCACCCCACACATCACACTGATGATGGTGCTCATCACCCACACACATCACATTGATGATGGTGTTCATCACCCCACACATCACACTGATGATGTACTCATCACCCCCACACATCACACTGATGATGGTGTTCATCACCCCCACACATCACACTGATGATGGTGTTCATCACCCCCACATCACACTGATGATGGTGTTCATCATCCCCACACATCACACTGATGATGGTGTTCATCACCCCACACATCACACTGATGATGGTGTTCATCACCCCACACATCACACTGATGATGGTGTTCATCACCCCACACATCACACTGATGATGGTGTTCATCACCCCACACATCACACTGATGATGGTGTTCATCACCCCACACATCACACTGATGATGTTGTTCATCACCCCCACACATCACACTGATGATGGTGCTCATCACCCCACACATCACACTGATGATGGTGTTCATCACCCCCACACATCACACTGTTGATGGTGTTCATCACCCCCACACATCACACTGTTGATGGTGTTCATCACCCCACACATCACACTGATGATGGTGTTCATCACCTCACACATCACACTGATGATGGTGTTCATCACCCCACACATCACACTGATGATGGTGTTCATCATCCCCACACATCACACTGATGATGGTGTTCATCACCTCACACATCACACTGATGATGGTGTTCATCACCCCACACATCACACTGATGATGGTGTTCATCACCCCACACATCACACTGTTGATGGTGTTCATCACCCCCACACATCACACTGATGTTGGTGTTCATCACCCCACACATCACACTGATGATGGTGTTCATCACCCCACACATCACACTGTTGATGGTGTTCATCACCCCACACATCACACTGATGATGGTGTTCATCACCCCACACATCACACTGATGAAGGTGTTCATCACCCCACACATCACACTGATGATGGTGTTCATCACCCACACATCACACTGTTGATGGTGTTCATCACCCCCACACATCACACTGATGATGGTGTTCATCACCCCACACATCACACTGATGATGGTGTTCATCACCTCACACATCACACTGATGATGGTGTTCATCACCCCACACATCACACTGATGATGGTGTTCATCACCCCACACATCACACTGATGATGTTGTTCATCACCCCCACACATCACACTGATGATGGTGTTCATCACCTCACACATCACACTGATGATGGTGTTCATCACGCCCACACATCACACTGATGATGGTGTTCATCACGCCCACACATCACACTGATGATGGTGTTCACCTTATCATTGAAGGATGCTGTGATCATCACTATGAAAGATATTGCATTTTGGTTATAAAGATTAATTCCTGTTCTACTCATGAAAGGAGTTCATTAAAACAATATTAAGTTCTGAAGAAAAGAAGACACCAAGCTGGAAAGACTATGTTGCACCGTCGGTGTCAGAGGATATATTTATGATTCTAAATATAACTATGAACGCCAATACGAGAACAAAAACACATAAGGCGATCAGTATCAAAGGTATCGGGGTGGCCAAGGATTACATTGAGGGGGACAAGGGACCACGAGGGAGGCCTGCAATACTTCCTTATAAAAAAGGAAATTCGTGAAAGGCAGCAGGGCCTATCGAAAGGGAAACCGCCAAAAAACTCAGCAAAAAATAAAGAATGAGGATATTGCAGTGATCTTGTGAGGCAGTGAAGGTAGTAACGCCCCTGCAGTGACGAGATGCGGGTTTCTACATATAAGCTCTGGAAAGGGGATGAACGAAGGGCACTAGACCTGAGCAATAACCAGCATGGAACTGAGCATCAAGACGATGAAAGATTAATGGAGAAGCAGAAGTCTAGACAGAGCAGCCATAATCCGATTTAGACAGCACGAGAGAGGAGTGCATGTAGAGGAGTGTGCGTCTATTACCATCCCTGGAAGTAATGGGGGACAAGGCTCAATGTAATGTAAAGACTTGACAACATTTGACTCGAGGTAAGAGATATGGGGCGATCAAGACAAACGTATCAAAGATCGATCCGAAAAGTTTAACAGAAGCATTTCAGAGAAGCGGACTACTATAGAGCGCCAAAAAGAGAAGACGAACGACCTGCTTCCGAGTAAAAGTCCTAGCTCAAGTCTTACACATATAGAACTTGAAGCCAAGATTTGTGTCCCAGGACGACACAGCATCAGTCGGAATTTTGAGCCGAAGTTGGAGAAATGGGAATCATCCCCTCAGAGAGTGAAATCAACATGAACGACCGAGAAAATGCCAGAGGGAAAGACGTAAGACTTTTAAGGGCAATGAGAAAAAGAGTAGTGCTCAGAACATTACCCTGGGTTGTCAGTGAGGGGTTGTACCTCTGGTAAGGAACAGTCGCACCTGTGGATCCCCACCTGCACTCAACTCTCATCTGTAGCTCCTAGTAGCTGTTTGCATGCAACAGCGGCAACACCCTGGTAAAGTGCTTCAACTGGCGAGCAAAATCAGGTGAGGGTAGCCGAAGATTTGAGACCCTCAGCGAACTCAGGCTTGTCTAACTATACATGCGAAGACTGGACACGTCGGAATGCGTGGAGGAACCACCAGAATGGTTCAATGGGCAGGAAAGCGGACCAGCAAGGCGTTGTAGAGCGCAACTAGGGCGTAGTGAGGCGTGCAGAACACTCTTGGCCATCCACTGAATCCTAACCTTTCTCCTGCCATCTCGATTTATCTTTCCGCTAGATCCATATAGGCCAGGACGCGAGACTGAGGCTGCGCAATTCTCCCTCACTTTACCCCAAATCAAATGCAAATCATGATTTCAATCCATACTGCGCAACCTCAAGTGGTGATGGGCGAGTGGCGAAGCAGCAGGTGTAGATACACTGGAAGCTGTAGTCACAGACCTGCACACAGGCGGTTCAGAGCATAAGGTCACTCTCTACAGGACCGAAGCAACAGCAGAGTTCAGCCCCCCCCCCCCCCCACTGGGTGTCTGAGCAGCCCTCTTGATGACATGCTCTGCTCACCTCCATGGAGGAAAGGGCTAGAAAAAGTACCTTAAACATAGCATGCTTTAATTCGCCCTGGCTAGCAAGCCGCGGCTGAAGGAGATCCCGCACAGCAGTCAAACAAATACAAAGAAAACAGTGAGGGTGCTCAATCTCGGTACCTGAAACGTCCGAACTTTTCTGTCTGCCTTTAACTTTTTTCTTTCTCCTCACTTGCACAGTAACTACTAATTTTAATTTCTCTATGCCGTTAGATGCCGCCAGCATTAGATTCGCTATTATGTCCCATCTCACTCAAAAATTTGCCAAGCTCCCAAAGGGCATCAACGACCACCTAGTGATGCTCCAGCTCCGGCTTGGAAGCAAGAGGAGTGCAACGCTGATCAGTGAATATGACTCACCCATGACCAACCCAGATGACATCAAGGGAAAATTCAATGAGGAACTCGACCTCATTGCAATAGTCCCAAAATCAGTGATGCTTATTATCCTCGGGGACTTCAACGCTAGAATGCCAAAGTAGGGACAGACTATGAGTTGTGGAAAAGGATCATTGAAAGATATGACACTGGCAATTTCAACAGCAATGGCCTTCTGCTCCTCATGTTGTGTGGTACGTGCTACCTCATCCTCACCAATACTGTTTCTCCTTCCCACCCACAACAAGACCTCATTGATTCATCCACACTCTAGGCATAAGCAATTTATTGATTATTGCATCACAAGGAAGAAAGATAGGCAGCACGTAAGTGACTATTCCCATGTGTGGTGCCGACTGCTGGACTGACCATCCCCTCATTGTGTCCAAGTGCAAACTTTCCATCCTGCCCACGAGAAGACCCAAGGTCTTCTGTAAAGACTGTAAAGAGACCCAATGTCTCTAAGCTGAAGAGCAGCAAAGTTGCTGAGAGATTCTTCAACGACAGGACAAGACAGCATTGAGAAGAGGTGGGCAGCCTTCAGACATGCAGTCGATTCAACTGACTTTGAGCATCTCGGACCAGCAACCCGTAGAAACCAGAAATAGTTCGACGAAAACGAAGAGGAGATACAGGTATTGCTGTAAAAAAATGACCTGTTCCTTGCTCACGATGCTTCTGCTTTTGCTTTGCACTGGCAAATACTTTTGCCAGTGCAAAACAAGATACTTTTGCCAGTGCCCGAAGAATGGTGCAAAGGCTGTCCGTGAGATGCAGGATGCATGGTTTAGCAAGTAGGCCGATTAAATTCAAGGTTTGCAAAGCGTCACGACACCAAGCGTTTTTATGACGCTCTCAAGGTTATATATGGACCACAACCCTCTGGCTTTGCTTCCCTCCTTGGTGCAGATGGTTATCAACTACTGTCAGAGAACAAGTAGATCTTGGACAGATGGGTTGAACACTTTGATCAGGTCCTTAACCACCTGTGCCTCAATCAACGATTAGGCCATTGCTCCCCTACCTCAAGTGAAGATCAACCAGAACTTTGTTAATCCTCCCACAGCAGAAGCCTGGAAGGCCACCAAGCAGCTTTCCTGCGGCAAAGCGCCAGGATCAGATGTAATCCAAGCTGAAGTGTACAAAACAGGAGGCGACCATGATGCAAAAACTGACAAAGCTCATCCAGTCCATGTAGAATGAAGGGATAGTCCCAAAACAGTTAAAAGATGCCAGCGTAGTTCACATCAACAAGAGAAAAGGCGACTCGCTGTCTTGCGATAATCACCAGGGTATTTCACTCCTGTCTATCACAAGGAAGATCATGGCTCGTATCCTGCTCAACCGTCTCCTGCAACGCATTGAGCAGGGTCTCCTCCCAGAAAGAGAATCCAGCTTCCAATGTCGAACACGGAACTGTCGATGTGATATTTACAGCAAGCCAGGTCCAAGAAAAATACCATGAGCAACATAATGGCTTCTTCATGACCTTCGTCAACCTGACCAAGGCCTTTAATACTGTCAGCAGAGATGTCTTGTGGAAGATAGTGGAGAAGTTTGGTTGACCTGGCAAATTCACTACGATTGTCTGGCAGTTACATGATGGCATGATGGCAAAAGAACTGGACTATGGAGTAACATCAATAGCCATCTCAGTGACGAAAGGTGTGAGGCAGGGCTTTGTTCTCACGTCAACACTCTTCAGCATGGTATTTTCTGCCATGCTCACAGATGCCTTCTGTGATTGTCTGGACGACCGAAATACCCTACCAGGAACAGTACATCACTGTCCTAGGGCAGAACCTGCAGGCAGTTGACGACTTCACCTATCCTCACACCATACTCTCAAGAGTGGTGAACATAGATGCAGAGGTCAACAACAGGATCCCCAAGGCCAGATCTGCCTTTAGAAAATTCCGTAAGAATGTCTGGGAACGGAAGGGCCTCAGAGTTATCACCAAACTGAAGGTCAACATGCAGTGGTACTCACCACCCTTCTCTATGCCAGTGAGACCTGGACTGGCCACAGAAGACATGCAAAACTACTAAATCACTTTCACTTGAGCTGTCTCCGTAGACTTTTCCACATCAGATGGCAGGTCAAAACCCCAGACACAGAGGTCCTGGAAAGGGCTGGTAGTCCCAGCATCTACACCCTCCTACTGAAAACTCAGGCCAGATGGGCAGGCCATATTGTTAGAATGCCTGAGAGCCGATTGCCTTAACAGCTGCTGTATGGAGAATTAAGCCAGGGCATAAGTTCTGTTGGGGGCAGAGGAAACGATTCAAGGACTGCTTCAAGGTGACCCACAAAGATCTGGGAGTAGCTAGCTCAGGACACGCCAACTTGGAAAAGCAAAGTCACCCCTTCGCCCATTTGGATGAAACTACAAGGAATGCAGAGGCCTAAAGGAAACAGGCTGCGAGCAAAGCTAGAGCAACCTCGACCCTTACAGTAGCACCCAACAACATCATCTGACTCAGCCTCCAACCAAATATATTGAAGTGATGATCGTCATCGTGTCCGAAGAACGAACATCGTCATCCTGGGAAACAGTTTTGAAGTGATGAAAGGAGGCAGAGAAGGTGGTCTTACTTTAAAGGAATGACGAAAGAAGAAACTGTGAAGGAAGAGCAGAAGAATGTCTTGAAGGCCACAAGAATGTCATGAAGGCCAAAAGAATAAAGCTGCGAGAAAATATTGTATCTCCAGGTGATGTCATAAGCCTTTTCCAAGTGAAAGAAAAACGGCAACTAGAGAAGTCTGATCGGTACACCCAGAACGAATGATGACTTTCACTCGTTCTTTGAATAAATGAATGAAGGTCATCTAGAGCCACTAAAACATCAATCGCGCTGCGACACTTACGAAAGCCGGAAGTTGAGAGGGGGACCATTATCGATAGTGTTCTAAGAAAGCCATAAGACTGACATTGACTTTAAATTCGGAAAGCTTGTAGACGCAACTCGTCAGGGCAATGAGATGAAAATACTTTGGGGAAGTCTCTTGAGTACTGGTTTTCTGAATAGGAAGAACAACTGCTTCAAGCCACTCTTCAGCAACTGACAACGTCTCCCAATATAATTATAAGTATACAGCAAATACTGATAGTACCCTTGAGGGAGATGGTGAAGGATCTCATATTGAATGCCGTCATGCCCCGCCAATGTAGATGCACAGAGGAAAAAGGCAGACTGGAGATCCGATAGAAGAGATCGTTAGAGGGGAGGTTCTCTTGAGATCTTGAGGTTATCTTGAGATGATTTAGGGGCTTTAGTGTCCCCGTGGCCCGGTACTCGACCAGGCCTCCACCCCCAGGAAGCAGCCCGTGACAGCTCACTAACTCCCAGGTACCTATTTACTGCTAGGTAACAGGGTGAAAGAAACTCTGCCCATTGTTTCTCGCCAGCCGGGATCGAACCCGGGACCACAGGATCACACGTCCAATGTTCTGTCCACTCAGCTGCCGGCTTCCCTGGCTTCTTCATCAGCCACCAGCCGCCGCCGCCGGGAACTGGAAATCAGTGCAAAAGATCGAGGTGAGATTAAAGAAGTGACTTATAAATAAGGACCCCTTCCCTATTGGGCTCGTTGTCGTCGTGAGGAGCCTTGGTGGGCGACTGCCGGAGTGTGATGACTCCAAGGTCGCCACCAAACTGGGTTCCCACTTTTCTACTGTTAGCTCTGGTTCTCATCTTCTTCAATCCTTCCTTCTTTGTAAGCCTGTTCTTGAATTTCATCCCTTAGATTTCCAAACTCATCCTCACCTTCCCTCTAATGATCCCTACTCTCTTTCTGAACTTCAGTCTGCCCTGGCCCTCTGCGGATCTACGGCAGCGGGCTTGGATGACATTCATTATGAGATGCTTCGCCATATCCCTCCTTGCACGTCTCAGTATTTACTGAGTCTGCATAACCAGGTCTAGGAGTCATTAGTTCGTGAGGACTGGCTCGATGCCATTGTACTCCCTATTCGATAATCGGGGTCTCTCGGTACATCCCCTTAGAACTTAAGTCCTATTGCTCTCACGAGTTGTGTCTGCAAACTCTTTGAGCGTATAGTAAATATTCGTCTGATGTGGTTCTTGGAACACCGGTGATCACCACCTCTCTCCTTCTGAATTTGGTTTTCGCATGTGCCGCAGCACCACTGATGTCCTGGTGAACTTGGAGGTCTATATTCGTACTGCTTTTGCTGTGAAGACCTTCGTTGTTGCTGTCGTTTTTTAACTGGAAAAGGCTTATGACACTACTTGGAGATACCATATTCTGTCCCAACTTCGTTCTTTTGGCCTTCGTAGTAATCTCCCTCTCTTCCTCCAAAGCTTCCTCTCTCATCGTTCCTTTAGGGTCAGACTTGGTGCCACTCTCTCTGCCTCTTTTTGGCAATACGAAGGTGTACACAAAGGTAGTGTTCTGAGCACTACTCTTTTTCTGGCTGCCCTCAATGGCCTTCTTTCCTCCCTTCCTTCTGGCATCTTCTCCGCTCTTTATGTTGATGATCTTACTCTTTGCTGTCGAATTGATGATTCGCCTTTCCTTCAACGGTGGCTTCAACTTGCGATTAATGCCATTTGATCTTAAGCCACCAATCATGGTTTTACGTTTTCTGCAACTAAGACTTGTGCTATGACTTTTACTCAGAAGTATACCCTTCCTCCCTTGTATACAAAGATTCCACGAAGCTTTTGGGGTAATCTTTGACACTCATTTGTGTTGGTTGCCCCATATCTCTTACCTCCGAGTTGATGCCCATATCCTACTTTAGGTTTTGTCCCATACTTCTTGGGGAGCGTATAGGCGCACACTTCTCTCTTTGGATTTCTCTCTCATACGTCTAAACTCGATTCAGGTTGCCCCTGCATACTCTTCTGCTTCTCCTTCTACTCTTCGCCGTCTTGATCTTTTGCACCATACTGGGTTGCGCCTCAGCTCTGGTGCCTTTCATTCAACTCCTACCCTCAGCTTGTACGTTGACACTGGCTTCCTGTCTCTCTAGGACCGTCGAGATCGCTACGGTCTTTGCTACCTTGCACAGTCCTTACAACACCCTCACTCTCACCTGTGTCGTGCTTTGACTTTTCCCCCCTACTGTAGTTCCTGTTCCCCTTTACCACCTCCCGCTTTCTGTCCAGCTGTCTCGCCTGCAACATTCTCTTTCGGTTAGTATTACTAATATTTCTCCTCGTGTTGTTCCATTCTTACGCCCGTGGAGGGTCCCCCATTCTTGATATTGCAAATCCCCGACCCTCATCACTAAAGCTTTTACCCCTCCTACAGTTCTGACACGCCATTTCCTTGAACACATTTCTTCACATTCCCGCTCCGTTTCCACCTTCACCGATGGATCTAAGTCTGCAGGTAGTGTAGACTATGTTGTTTTTCCTGATCACACCTATATGTGTCGCCTGCCTCCGGCGACTAGCATCTTCACGGCAGAACTTTATGCTATTCTCTCTGCTCTTCATCTCCTGCTTTCTCACTGTCAATCCTCCTTTGTGGTTGTAGTTGACTCTCGCAGCGCCCTCATGGCTCTG
This sequence comes from Procambarus clarkii, assembly GCF_040958095.1. Taxonomy (NCBI): domain Eukaryota; kingdom Metazoa; phylum Arthropoda; class Malacostraca; order Decapoda; family Cambaridae; genus Procambarus; species Procambarus clarkii. The sequence continues at coordinate 2,015,938 of NC_091243.1, read as the reverse complement.
GAGTCCTTTAATCCAGTCCATCCGGTGGTAGTCGAGATTCATCATTAGCTGATTCTTATCTCTAATAAATTTAAGACAGTTGAGTTTTGCTGGGTTCCCAGTTATTTATTCCTCCATCCTTGCCCGTTGGCAAGATTGTTGGTCTTCAGTTACTGGTAACAACATGCGTACTCTTAAGAGTAGACTGTCCCTGTGGCCTTCCTACCACCGTAACCGGCGTTGGAAACGGCTCTGGTAAGGTTGTGTATTGGCCATACGCGCTTAACTCACGGACACTTAATGGAGCGCCGTTCTGCTCCTTATTGTTCTAACTGCATTGTCCCTCTTACAGTTGTTCATATCCTTCATGAATGTCCTGACTTCCAGGACGATCGTGTGTCTTGCTTTTCGACCCTCCCCCGTGGTCACTTGTCCCTCAATAGAATTCTTGGTGAATCGGATGCTTTTGATATTGTTTGCCTTATGCGTTTCTGTTCTCATATTGTCATCCTCAATGATATTTAGCGCCCTCTGATTATCCCGCACATTTGATGGTGCTTCATAGCCTTAATGGCTTGGTGCCCCCTTTGATAATTACTTACTTACGAATATGGAAAATAAAAGGAAGGTTTTAGTACCGTAGTTAATGGCCGGAAAGTGAGAACCCAGTTCGTTTGCTACCTACACCGAATCTGCCACGACCGAACGAATGAGACGAAGGAGATAGAATATATCTGGAAAACATTTACCAGCAATAATACAGATTACCTTCCAGATCTGAAGGAGAGGGAAGTCAACTGCAATAGTTGAGACATTGGATCTCCAATTCTCCCGTCTGAATGTCCCTATGGGCCACCACACTCACCTTCCAAAACAAAATAAAAGAATAAGGAGTCTATGTCTTTTCAAGGTGACAACGCGAGACAACATGAGTTGCACTTACAGCATACAGCCAAAGCACAGTCCAAATTCCACCAGAAAACGCACTGCTGCACATCACTGGAAACATTGCTAGGTATATAAAGAAGGACAGTGTCCAATAAGGCGTCTAAAAAACAAGAGTTCGATCGGATATGTTTGAAAGAGAAGCATGAAGGATGAAAAGGTTGGGGTCCACCTTATCAACCCATCACTGAGGGTACAAGAGAGGAGGGCAGAAAGAAAAGAGGGTTGTTAGGATGGGGAAAATAGTCACTGTTATGGAGATCATGGAGGACCATCCATGACAGGGCTCTATAAAGGAAGGACGAGCAGAGGGAAAGATCAATACACGAAAAGGTGTGTTTATGCGAGACAACATGAGTTGCCTTCAGAGTTGAATTCAGAAGAGACAATGAAGAAGAATGGAATAAAGGTTCCAGAAGATAGCCTCACATATTCGATATCGGAGCCAACGAGAAATGAAAATATTCTAGATCTGGTTTTTACGAACAATGAAGACAATCAGGGACATTACGATATACCATATACTCAGATCACAATCTCAGTATATATTAATGATGGAAGTGCAAACGACCATTATTACTCAGAATAAACCTAAAACGTTGATAAAGCGAGAGGGATTATTCAGTAAATTCAATTTTAATAATAAAAGGATAAACTGGGAGATAATAAACAGGGAACTTACAAACATTCTATGGGAAACTGTTCTAAGTAATACATGTCCTTCAGAAGGAACAGAAAAACTGACTTTAGAAGCGTATCAAGTCTGTCTGAAACATGTCCCTTTGAGGAAAGCCAGAAAGAGCTCCAACGTTGAAAGAGAACGCAGACGAGAAGAGCAGAAGATGGGGAGCAAGTAGAGGTGTTGGTGCGAAGGTTTGGAAACGGTTTTTGAATGAAGGAATTCATTCTGCCTCAGAAAGGGTCGCAACTACACACATGATAGTCAGAGAGGGAGTTAGAAGTAACCTGGGAATCTACAGTCAACCAAGATCTTATGAATATTCACATCATCAGCGCGTGTATGTTCATTGTGACAAAGATCATAACACTTAGGCCATGTTGTGGGGCTAAACAATTCCCGGAACAAAGGATAGCAGAAAGCAAGCGCTTGCAAAAGCGTGGTGACAGTGCGGGGAACCCCCATGAAGGAGGGGAGATAAACGGCACAGCCACTCCAGGGCACGTGGTAGTCAAGGAATTGGGGCTCAAATCGGTCTCGGAAAAGAGAGGGGGGGAATGGAGAGTCATTCCGGGGTGTCAGAGATGAAGCCTGGTTTACACTTAACATACCCATGGCTATGGAGCCCATCTTTCATCACAGTACGACTCGGGGGGGGCCTCGTCAACTGACCCACGAGTCTGAGGAGAAATAAGATCAGAAGGTAACATAAAAAAGTAACAGATAAATATTTCGCTATCAGCGCTGCAACCCACAACAGAGCCCACATGGGAGGCTCAAGCGACCTCAGGGGTAACCAGTATATGCAGGCCACTACTACAGGGTCCCAGCGGTATCCCAGGGACCAACAGGAGGTAAAACCCTACCATGCCCACTTGACCCAGTATCTAACTAGGCAGGGCTTACCAGACCTTCCATTTTACTCCCGTCTCCTCTACAAAGAAGCGTGTTGCCGCCCCAGAGATCCAGATGGAAGGAACAAAAGGACGAACAAAGGTCTCCAAACACGACCAGCACACAGGGATGTATTTTGCTTGTGCTGACAGGAGGGGGGAAGCAGGAGCCATCCCTCCTTCCCCCTATCAATCGCTGTGGGACACAATAGGCCCCTCACCGCACCAAGGCACTGTCCATTAATATTGAGTTAATGTAGTGTTAATATTAAGTTATATTTCCTTCCTTATCCTAAGTCTTTCTGTTTTTATTAGCCTTTTCTTATAAGCGTTTTAGTATATAATATTAACACTGGTGATTATTTATGATTGTGCCCGTGTTATTTAATATTAGAAGTTAACAATAGTGTATGTCTGTGTATTTAGCATTAGAGGTTAACAATTTGAGTGTCTGGCATTTGACCCCAGAATTTAACAATGAGAGTGTCGATGTATTTATCATCATAAGTAACCAACGAGAGAATTACTATACTATTTTCATGAACCATTTACGGTGTTCGTTGATCACATTTAGGCTAACGTGTCACTCGTGGGAGGCCAAGATCTCACAAGCCTGGCCCCGGGCCGGGCTTGAGGGAGTAGAAGAACTCCCACAACCCCATTCAGGTATAATCAAGGATCTCATTGCTTAGTATCGCCCTTATTTAGGAAACTCCAGTCATAACTGAGCCACACTGAAGAGGTCCATCTCACGGGACTTGTCTCTGAGAACCACATCAACGTCATGGACCCCGAGGAGTCCGGGTTGGGTGTGTGTCGTTCTGACCACTACAAAAGTTTACTTGTTACTGCTCCAAACTTCCCGTTTTTGTTATCATTGTCCGTTTCTTGGGATTATGTATATCAAGATCCTAAAATTACCAGAGTCCAATTGTCAGCATTACTGGAGCCAGTTTACTATAATTAACAGCTACCAGATCTTACAACTATACCGGTCGCTTCTCACTACAATCGCTGCCGACTCCTTCAATTATCCAGTCTCCACATCTGTTCTCACCTGCTGCAACACCTGGAGCAACACCAGCGGCAACACCTGCTACAACACCAGTTGCAACACCTGCAAGTAAAAGACACAGAGTTAGGTCACTATCTGCAGAAACTCAAGCTCAGAATTATAGTGCCGAAGACCACCTGAACAATGTTTACATTATTCAACCAACGCAGCAACAAGAATAGGAGGAAGCTGTGGTAGTCTGTGGCACTAGCAACAGGAGTAGGAGGAAGCTGTGGTAGTCTGTGGCACTAGTAACAGGAGTAAGAGGAAGCTGTGGTAGACTGTGGCACTAGCAACAGGAGTAAGAGGAAGCTGTGGTAGTCTGTGGCACTAGTAACAGGAGTAAGAGGAAGCTGTGGTAGTCTGTGGCACTAGCAACAGGAGTAAGAGGAAGCTGTGGTAGTCTGTGGCACTAGTAACAGGAGTAAGAGGAAGCTGTGGTAGTCTGTGGCACTAGCAACAGGAGTAAGAGGAAGCTGTGGTAGTCTGTGGCACTAGCAACAGGAGTAAGAGGAAGTTGGGGTAGTCTGTGGCACTAGCAACAGGAGTAAGAGGAAGTTGGGGTAGTCTGTGGCACTAGCAACAGGAGGAAGATGAGGTAGACTGTGGCACTAGCAACAGGAGTAAGAGGAAGTTGGGGTAGTCTGTGGCACTAGCAACAGGAGTAAGAGGAAGTTGGGTAGTCTGTGGCACTAGCAACAGGAGGAAGATGAGGTAGACTGTGGCACTAGCAACAGGAGTAAGAGGAAGTTGGGTAGTCTGTGGCACTAACAACAGGAGGAAGATGAGGTAGACTGTGGCACTAGCAACAGGAGTAAGAGGAAGTTGGGGTAGTCTGTGGCACTAGTAACAGGAGTAAGAGGAAGCTGTGGTAGTCTGTGGCACTAGCAACAGGAGTAAGAGGAAGTTGGGTAGTCTGTGGCACTAGCAACAGGAGTAAGAGGAAGTTGGGGTAGTCTGTGGCACTAGTAACAGGAGTAAGAGGAAGCTGTGGTAGTCTGTGGCACTAGCAACAGGAGTAAGAGGAAGTTGGGTAGTCTGTGGCACTAGCAACAGGAGTAAGAGGAAGCTGTGGTAGTCTGTGGCACTAGTAACAGGAGTAAGAGGAAGCTGTGGTAGTCTGTGGCACTAGCAACAGGAGTAAGAGGAAGTTGGGGTAGTCTGTGGCACTAGCAACATGAGTAAGAGGAAGTTGGGGTAGTCTGTGGCACTAGCAACAGGAGGAAGATGAGGTAGACTGTGGCACTAGCAACAGGAGTAAGAGGAAGCTGTGGTAGTCTGTGGCACTAGCAACAGGAGGAAGATGAGGTAGACTGTGGCACTAGCAACAGGAGTAAGAGGAAGTTGGGTAGTCTGTGGCACTAGCAACAGGAGGAAGATGAGGTAGACTGTGGCACTAGCAACAGGAGTAAGAGGAAGTTGGGTAGTCTGTGGCACTAGTAACAGGAGTAAGACGAAGTTGTGGTAGTCTGTGGCACTAGCAACAGGAGTAAGAGGAAGCTGTGGTAGTCTGTGGCACTAGCAACAGGAGTAAGAGGAAGCTGTGGTAGTCTGTGGCACTAGCAACAGGAGTAAGAGGAAGCTGTGGTAGTCTGTGGCACTAGTAACAGGAGTAAGAGGTAGCTGTGGTAGTCTGTGGCACTAGCAACAGGAGTAAGAGGAAGCTGTGGTAGTCTGTGGCACTAGCAACAGGAGTAAGAGGAAGCTGTGGTAGTCTGTGGCACTAGTAACAGGAGTAAGAGGAAGCTGTGGTAGTCTGTGGCACTAGCAACAGGAGTAAGAGGAAGATGAGGTAGACTGTGGCACTAGTAACAGGAGTAAGAGGAAGCTGTGGTAGTCTGTGGCACTAGCAACAGGAGTAAGAGGAAGATGAGGTAGACTGTGGCACTAGCAACAGGAGTAAGAGGAAGATGAGGTAGACTGTGGCACTAGCAACAGGAGGAAGATGAGGTAGACTGTGGCACTAGCAACAGGAGGAAGATGAGGTAGACTGTGGCACTAGGAACACAGTCACAAATTAACAATCACAGAGGCACTCATTTTAAGTGAGGAGTGGTGGTGCTAGTACAAACACAGCAGTAGGCAGGGTGTGAGGAAAGTTATGGTAGTGTTGGTACAACACAGCATTAGGCAGTGTGTGAGGACAATGGTGGTAATGTTGGCACAATTCCGCGGTAGGAAGTGAGGACAGTGGTAGAAGTGTTGGTACAACACAGCAGTGGGTTTTGAGTGAGGACAGTGGTAGAAGTGTTGGTACAGCACAGCAGTGATAAGTGTGTGAGTACAGTTGTGGCACTGTTGGTATAACACAGCAGAAGGCAGTGTGTGAGTACAGTAGTGGCACTGTTGGTATAACACAACAGTAGGCAGTGAGTGAGTACAGTTGTGGCACTGTTGGTATAACACAGCAGTAGGCAGTGAGTGAGTACAGTTGTGGCACTGTTGGTATAACACAACAGTAGGCAGTGTGTGAGTACAGTTGTGGTACTGTTGGTATAACACAGCAGTAGGCAGTGAGTGAGTACAGTTGTGGCACTGTTGGTATAACACAGCAGTAGGCAGTGAGTGAGTACAGTTGTGGCACTGTTGGTATAACACAACAGTAGGCAGTGAGTGAGTACAGTTGTGGCACTGTTGGTATAACACAGCAGTAGGCAGTGAGTGAGTACAGTAGTGGCACTGTTGGTATAACACAACAGTAGGCAGTGTGTGAGTACAGTTGTGGTACTGTTGGTATAACACAGCAGTAGGCAGTGTGTGAGTACAGTAGTGGCACTGTTGGTATAACACAACAGTAGGCAGTGTGTGAGTACAGTAGTGGCACTGTTGGTATAACACAGCAGTAGGCAGTGTGTGAGTACAGTAGTGGCACTGTTGGTATAACACAGCAGTAGGCAGTGTGTGAGTACAGTAGTGGCACTGTTGGTATAACACAGCAGTGGGCAGTGTGTGAGTACAGTAGTGGCACTGTTGGTATAACACAGCAGTGGGCAGTGTGTGAGTACAGTTGTGGCACTGTTGGTATAACACAGCAGTGGGCAGTGTGTGAGTACAGTAGTGGCACTGTTGGTATAACACAGCAGTAGGCAGTGTGTGAGTACAGTAGTGGCACTGTTGGTATAACACAACAGTAGGCAGTGTGTGAGTACAGTAGTGGCACTGTTGGTATAACACAGCAGTAGGCAGTGTGTGAGTACAGTAGTGGCACTGTTGGTATAACACAGCAGTAGGCAGTGTGTGAGTACAGTAGTGGCACTGTTGGTATAACACAACAGTAGGCAGTGTGTGAGGAGAGTGGTGGTAGTCCTAACACCCAGTATTACACAATACTACACAATGCCCGCCTACACATCTCAGCAGGACACAATGTACTCCCACACATCTCAGCAGGACACAATGCACTCCCACACATCTCAGGAGGACACAATATACTCCAACACATCTCAGGAGGACACAATATACTCCCACACATCTCAGGAGGACACAATATACTCCCACACATCTCAGCAGGACACAATGCACTCCCACACATCACAGCAGGACACAATGCTCTCCCACACATCTCAGGAGGACACAATGCACTCCCACACATCTCAGGAGGACACAATATACTCCCACACATCTCAGGAGGACACAATGCACTCTCACACATCTCAGCAGGACACAATATACTCCCACACATCTCAGCAGGACACAATGCACTCCCACACATCACAGCAGGACACAATGCTCTCCCACACATCTCAGCAGGACACAATGTACTCCCACACATCTCAGCAGGACACAATGCTCTCCCACACATCTCAGCAGGACACAATATACTCCCACACATCACAGCAGGACACAATATACTCCCACACATCTCAGGAGGACACAATGTACTCCCACACATCTCAGCAGGACACAATATACTCCCACACATCACAGCAGGACACAATATACTCCCACACATCACAGCAGGACACAATGTACTCCCACACATCTCAGCAGGACACAATGTACTCCCACACATCTCAGCAGGACACAATATACTCCCACACATCTCAGGAGGACACAATGTACTCCCACACATCTCAGCAGGACACAATATACTCCCACACATCTCAGCAGGACACAATATACTCCCACACATCTCAGCAGGACACAATATACTCCCACACATCTCAGCAGGACACAATGCACTCTCATACATCTCAGCAGGACACAATATACTCCCACACATCTCAGCAGGACACAATATACTCCCACACATCTCAGGAGGACACAATGTACTCCCACACATCTCAGGAGGACACAATGTACTCCCACACATCTCAGCAGGACACAATATACTCCCACACATCTCAGCGGGACACAATATACTCCCACACATCTCAGCAGGACACAATGCCCTCCCACACATCTCAGCAGGACACAATGCACTCCCACACATCTCAGCAGGACACAATATACTCACACACATCTCAGCAGGACACAATGCACTCTCATACATCTCAGGAGGACACAATGCCCTCCTACACATCTCAGCAGGACACAATGCCCTCCCACACATCTCAGCAGGACACAATGCCCTCCTACACATCTCAGCAGGACACAATGCCCTCCCACACATCTCAGCAGGACACAATGCCCTCCCACACATCTAAGCAGGACACAATGCTCTCCCACACATCTCAGCAGGACACTATGCTCTCCCACACATCTCAGCAGGACACAATGCTCTCCCACACATCTCAGCAGGACACAATGCTCTCCCACACATCTCAGGAGGACACAATGCTCTCCCACACATCTCAGCAGGACACTATGCTCTCCCACACATCTCAGCAGGACACAATGCCCTCCCACACATCTCAGCAGGACACAATATACTCCCACACATCACAGCAGGACACAATATACTCCCACACATCTCAGCAGGACACAATGCCCTCCCACACATCTCAGCAGGACACAATATACTCCCACACATCACAGCAGGACACAATATACTCCCACACATCTCAACAGGACACAATGCCCTCCCACACATCTCAGCAGGACACAATATACTCCCACACATCACCGCAGGACACAATGCCCTCCTACACATCTCAGCAGGACACGATATACTCCCACACATCTCAGCAGGACACGATATACTCCCACACATCTCAGCGGGACTCAATGCCCTCCTACACATCTCAGCAGGACACGATATACTCCCACACATCTCAGCAGGACACAATGCACTCCCACACATCTCAGGAGGACACAATATACTCCAACACATCTCAGGAGGACACAATATACTCCCACACATCTCAGGAGGACACAATATACTCCCACACATCTCAGCAGGACACAATGCACTCCCACACATCACAGCAGGACACAATGCTCTCCCACACATCTCAGGAGGACACAATGCACTCCCACACATCTCAGGAGGACACAATATACTCCCACACATCACAGCAGGACACAATATACTCCCACACATCTCAACAGGACACAATGCCCTCCCACACATCTCAGCAGGACACAATATACTCCCACACATCACCGCAGGACACAATGCCCTCCTACACATCTCAGCAGGACACGATATACTCCCACACATCTCAGGAGGACACAATGCTCTCCCACACATCTCAGGAGGACACAATGCACTCCCACACATCTCAGGAGGACACAATATACTCCCACACATCTCAGGAGGACACAATGCACTCTCACACATCTCAGCAGGACACAATATACTCCCACACATCTCAGCAGGACACAATGCACTCCCACACATCACAGCAGGACACAATGCTCTCCCACACATCTCAGGAGGACACAATGTACTCCCACACATCTCAGCAGGACACAATGCTCTCCCACACATCTCAGCAGGACACAATATACTCCCACACATCACAGCAGGACACAATATACTCCCACACATCTCAGGAGGACACAATGTACTCCCACACATCTCAGCAGGACACAATATACTCCCACACATCACAGCAGGACACAATATACTCCCACACATCACAGCAGGACACAATGTACTCCCACACATCTCAGCAGGACACAATGTACTCCCACACATCTCAGCAGGACACAATATACTCCCACACATCTCAGGAGGACACAATGTACTCCCACACATCTCAGCAGGACACAATATACTCCCACACATCTCAGCAGGACACAATATACTCCCACACATCTCAGCAGGACACAATATACTCCCACACATCTCAGCAGGACACAATGCACTCTCATACATCTCAGCAGGACACAATATACTCCCACACATCTCAGCAGGACACAATATACTCCCACACATCTCAGGAGGACACAATGTACTCCCACACATCTCAGGAGGACACAATGTACTCCCACACATCTCAGCAGGACACAATATACTCCCACACATCTCAGCAGGACACAATATACTCCCACACATCTCAGCGGGACACAATATACTCCCACACATCTCAGCAGGACACAATGCCCTCCCACACATCTCAGCAGGACACAATGCACTCCCACACATCTCAGCAGGACACAATATACTCCCACACATCTCAGCAGGACACAATGCACTCTCATACATCTCAGGAGGACACAATGCCCTCCTACACATCTCAGCAGGACACAATGCCCTCCCACACATCTCAGCAGGACACAATGCCCTCCTACACATCTCAGCAGGACACAATGCCCTCCCACACATCTCAGCAGGACACAATGCCCTCCCACACATCTAAGCAGGACACAATGCTCTCCCACACATCTCAGCAGGACACTATGCTCTCCCACACATCTCAGCAGGACACAATGCTCTCCCACACATCTCAGCAGGACACAATGCTCTCCCACACATCTCAGGAGGACACAATGCTCTCCCACACATCTCAGCAGGACACTATGCTCTCCCACACATCTCAGCAGGACACAATGCCCTCCCACACATCTCAGCAGGACACAATATACTCCCACACATCACAGCAGGACACAATATACTCCCACACATCTCAGCAGGACACAATGCCCTCCCACACATCTCAGCAGGACACAATATACTCCCACACATCACAGCAGGACACAATATACTCCCACACATCTCAACAGGACACAATGCCCTCCCACACATCTCAGCAGGACACAATCTACTCCCACACATCACCGCAGGACACAATGCCCTCCTACACATCTCAGCAGGACACGATATACTCCCACACATCTCAGCAGGACACGATATACTCCCACACATCTCAGCGGGACTCAATGCCCTCCTACACATCTCAGCAGGACACGATATACTCCCACACATCTCAGCAGGACACAATGCTCTCCCACACATCTCAGCAGGACACAATGCCCTCCTACACATCACAGCCGGACACAATGCTCTCCCACACATCACCGCAGGACACAATGCCCTCCCACACATCTCAGCAGGACACAATGCTCTCCCACACATCACAGCAGGACACAATATACTCCCACACATCTCAGGAGGACACAGTGCCCTCCTACACATCTCAGCAGGACACAATGTACTCCCACACATCTCAGCAGGACACAATATACTCCAACACATCTCAGCAGGACACAATGTACTCCCACACATCTCAGCAGGACACAATGCTCTCCCACACATCTCAGGAGGACACAATGCCCTCCTACACATCTCAGCAGGACACAATGCCCTCCCACACATCTCAGCAGGACACAATGCCCTCCTACACATCTCAGCAGGACACAATGCTCTCCCACACATCTCAGCAGGACACAATGCCCTCCCACACATCTCAGCAGGACACAATGCTCTCCCACACATCTCAGCAGGACACAATGCTCTCCCACACATCTCAGCAGGACACAATGCTCTCCCACACATCTCAGGAGGACACAATGCCCTCCTACACATCTCAGCAGGACACAATGCTCTCCCACACATCTCAGCAGGACACAATGCTCTCCCACACATCTCAGCAGGACACAATGCTCTCCCACACATCTCAGCAGGACACAATGCTCTCCCACACATCTCAGGAGGACACAATGCTCTCCCACACATCTCAGCAGGACACAATGCTCTCCCACACATCTCAGCAGGACACAATGCCCTCCCACACATCTCAGTAGGACACAATGCCCTCCCACACATCTCAGCAGGACACAATGCCCTCCCACACATCTCAGGAGGACACAATATACTCCCACACATCTCAGCAGGACACAATGCACTCCCACACATCTCAGCAGGACACAATGTACTCCAACACATCTCAGGAGGACACAATATACTCCCACACATCTCAGCAGGACACAATGCACTCCCACACATCTCAGCAGGACACAATGCTCTCCCACACATCTCAGCAGGACACAATACCCTCCTACACATCTCAGCAGGACACAATGCACTCCCACACATCTCAGCAGGACACAATGCACTCCCACACATCTCAGCAGGACACAATGCTCTCCCACACATCTCAGCAGGACACAATGCTCTCCCACACATCTCAGCAGGACACAATATACTCCCACACATCTCAGGAGGACACAATGCACTCTCACACATCTCAGGAGGACACAATGCACTCCCACACATCTCAGGAGGACACAATGCACTCTCACACATCTCAGCAGGACACAATATACTCCCACACATCTCAGCAGGACACAATGCTCTCCCACACATCTCAGCAGGACACAATGTACTCCCACACATCTCAGCAGGACACAATATACTCCCACACATCTCAGCAGGACACAATGTACTCCCACACATCTCAGCAGGACACAATGTACTCCCACACATCTCAGCAGGACACAATGTACTCCCACACATCTCAGCAGGACACAATATACTCCCACACATCTCAGCAGGACACAATGTACTCCCACACATCTCAGCAGGACACAATATACTCCCACGCATCACAGCAGGACACAATATACTCCCACACATCACAGCAGGACACAATATACTCCCACACATCTCAGCAGGACACAATATACTCCCACACATCTCAGGAGGACACAATGTACTCCCACACATCACAGCAGGACACAATATACTCCCACACATCTCAGGAGGACAATGCACTCCCACACATCTCAGCAGGACACAATGCCCTCCCACACATCTCAGCAGGACACAATGCCCTCCTACACATCTCAGCAGGACACAATGCCCTCCCACACATCTCAGCAGGACACAATGCCCTCCCACACATCTCAGCAGGACACAATGCCCTCCCACACATCTCAGCAGGACACAATGCCCTCCCACACATCTCAGCAGGACACAATGCCCTCCCACACATCTCAGCAGGACACAATGCCCTCCTACACATCTCAGCAGGACACAATGCTCTCCCACACATCTCAGGAGGACAATGCACTCCCACACATCTCAGCAGGACACAATGCCCTCCCACACATCTCAGCAGGACACAATATACTCCCACACATCTCAGGAGGACAATGCACTCCCACACATCTCAGCAGGACACAATGCCCTCCCACACATCTCAGCAGGACACAATGCCCTCCCACACATCTCAGCAGGACACAATGCCCTCCTACACATCTCAGCAGGACACAATGCTCTCCCACACATCTCAGCAGGACACAATGCCCTCCCACACATCTCAGGAGGACACAATATACTCCCACACATCTCAGCAGGACACAATATACTCCCACACATCTCAGCAGGACACAATATACTCCCACACATCTCAGCAGGACACAATATACTCCCACACATCTCAGCAGGACACAATATACTCCCACACATCTCAGGAGGACACAATATACTCCCACACATCTCAGCAGGACACAATATACTCCCACACATCTCAGGAGGACAATGCACTCCCACAAAGCAGGACAAAATAAGAACTGTGTATTCTCTCTCATTGGCAAATAATATTCCTCCTAAAAAATCCACAATCGAATGTCTAGTAAAATAAATTGAATTAATTCCAATTCTATATATTCGAGTTCTAAAAAAAAAAATTTATACTGATATAATTCAATATAATTCTTCGTGAAATTTCTCCGGGAAATCCCGCCTCCATGAGAGAGCTGACAGCTGCTCTGGGCTCTTCTTCCGTCTCACAGCTCGGTAATGCTGTTATCTAAACCAATAAAGAGAATGCAATGTTTCTCTTACTGGCGAGATGAGCAGACATCGGTCTGTTTCAGCGTAACATGAAATTGAAAAATAATAAATGAGAATTGAAATTTTTCATCACAAGGATACCTTGAGGTTACCTTGAGGTGCTTCCGGGGCTTAGCGTCCCCGCGGCCCGGTCGCCGACCAGGCCTCCTGGTTGCTGTACTGATCAACCAGGCTGTTAGACGCGGCTGCTCGCAGCCTGACGTATGAGTCACAGCCTGGTTGATCAGATATCCTTTGGAGGTGCTTATCCAGTTCTCTCTTGAACACTGTGAGGGGTCGGCCAGTTATGCCCCTTATGTGTAGTGGAAGCGTGTTGAACAGTCTGGGGCCTCTGAGGATAGCAAATGGAAACAAGTTAAAGGGAAAATACCGAGTCAAACAAGAGTACTTGTTCTGAGTCTTGGAAGTTCTGGAGTTTACTGTTCTGGATTTCATAATTCTGGAGTTCTCAGTTCTGGAGTTCACAGTTCTAAAGTTCACAGTTCTGGAGTTCACAGTTCTGGATTTCATAATTCTGGAGTTCATAGTTCTGGAGTTCCCAGCTCTAAAGTTCACAGTTCTGGAGTTCATAGTTCTGGAGTCTATAGTTCTTGATCTTTTAGTTCTGGAATTTATACTTCTAGAGTTTATAGATCTGGAGTCTATAGTTCTGGAGTTTATTGTTCTGGTATTTATAGTTCTTGAGTTTATAGTTCTGGAGTTTATTGTTCTGATATTTATAGTTCTGGAGTTTATTGTTCTGGTATTTATAGTTCTGGAGTTTATAGTTCTGGTATTTATAGTTCCGGAGTTTATAGTTCTGATTATTATTCTTTTGGAATTCCTAGTTAAAAAAATTAAGCATTTTGCTATATGTATGAAAATCTGAAATACGTATTGAATACAAATTGACCCATTCCTTTTATCCTTCAAAGTCTTGTGTACGTACAAAAATCTTGTGTACGTACATAAGTCTTGTGTACGTACATAAGTCTTGTGTACGTACAAAAGTCTTGTGTACGTACAAAAGTCTTGTGTACGTACAAAAGTCTTGTGTACGTACAAAAGTCTTGTGTACGTACAAAAGTCTTGTGTAGGTGTTGGAAAACCAGACACCATTTACTAATATTCAATACAATAGGCCGATAATATTGCGGCTGAGTTGTATATATAAATTCAATCAGAGAAAACGTGGCGCAGTGGAATTTTCAAACGGAGATATCATTGCCATGTCGCTATTAAATTAGCCAGCTATTTGGCTGGGAATTTCTCTTAATACAGCAGTCTTTGGACTGTTAACATCATAAAAACATTTCACTTGAATTAACTTAATTATCAGTACCAAAATAGAGTAAATGTGACCTTTCTATCATTTGTTGACATCTGGACAAAGAGAGCCAGGGCGTCAGTGGAGGAGGGAGCAGTCAGCCATTGTTGTTAAGACAACAGGTCGCTGGAGCAGAACAGCTCCTAATTCTCATTTGGACGAAGTGATATGGAGAGTATATTAGTGCTTCTTTCGTCATCAACAAGCAGTCATCATCTAGACAAGAGAAGTGTCTTTCTGAAATCTTATCTAGTCATTCCTGGCCAGTAATGTTAGGTAGATAGGATTATTTCCAATTAGATCACACGAAAGCGACCAATTCGGAGTGAGTAATATTCTCATATCTGTATTTAAATAGGCAATATTTTCTCTGTTATAGCTGTCATATATATAGGATTACAGCTGTTATTGCAAGTGCCCTTTAACAGGAACAATTAAAGAGGAAGCAAGAATTAATCCTATTATTCCAGTACACTAGTTTAGGGCCAGCCACACCCACACGGTGGATCGACTGGCTTGTTCATCCGTGTTCCTACTGGTTGTCTTGGACAAAATCAACCATATAAGATAAGGCCTTCTAATTTTATTTACTAATATATGTAGTTAAATACTGTAGTTTGATTGACTGCATATATAAACAATATAACCCCCCCCCCCTTAATGTGTAAAGGAGTCGATCTGTGAGAATTTGCAGAAATACAGTATAAACTGTATAAACATCATACAAATTGCTATCGAAATATATAAATTAACGTAAATATGAATTCTATATAAATTCATATAAATCAAATAAATATAAATCTCACAGGTCGGTTCCCCAGAGCGCATACAAAAGTCTTGTGACTACAAAAGTCTTGTGTACGTACAAAAGTCTTGTGTACGTACAAAAGTCTTGTGACTGTACAAAAGTCTTGTGTACGTACAAAAGTCTTGTGTACATACAAAAATGAAAAGATCCGAGATTATTTTCCTATATTCAGAACCCGTCACATCATTACATGAAGTCTTAAAGTGGAGAAAAGATTCTAAAATAAAGAATATAATATATTCTGGCTGATCAACAATTCTCTCAACCTTGTATATTTTAGTTTGTTGGGTTTATGTAAAATAAGACTTTAAAACAATTCTTTTTGTATTGTTTTATACATGTGAAGTAACAGTGTAAAATTGTTAACAAAATAAAATGTGGACCATCAACCGTGAAGAGCTCAGTCCCCCAGAGTACTGTCCATGATCCAGTACTCTTTCATTCAGACAAGGACACAATCTATATACCATATCAACCTTTGCAGATGACACTGCCAGTTTTTATGAGAGTAGACAACACAGAGGACACAGCAAACCTCCAAACTGATGTACATCAGGTCTTTCAATGGACCACAGATAATATGTATATGTTGGTGTTCCAGCTCCTTTGGTAGGGAAAAATTAAATATTAAAAAAAGAATGTACAAAAACGCAGTCAAACAGTCATTGAACGTAAAAGCAACGTACGCGATTTGGGTGTAATTATGGCAGAAGTCCTTACTTTTTAAGAACACAAAGTAGCCGTCACAACTGCATGAAATATAATAGACTGCATAACAAGAACTTTTCAAACAAGAGATGTCGTACCAATAATGATACTTTTGAAGACACTAGTGCTTTCTAGTGAAATACTGTTGCACAATGACAGCCTCTTTCAAAGCTGGAAAAGTTACTGACCTGGAGAACATGCAGAGATCCTTTACTGCTAGAATCCACTCAGTAAAACATCAAAACTATTGGGACCGACAAAAATGCCTAAATCTGTATTCTCTAGAGCGCGTGCGGGAGAGATACATAATTATTAAAACATAAAATATTATTGGGGCTGGCCCCAACCCTGCCCACTTAAATAACACCACACGAGACCAGAAGGCATGGCTGGATGTGCAGAATACCCCGGTTAACAAGGGGAGGGGGCGGGGGGGTTTCTGCACAGCAGAGGTGGATTAGGTACTCTGAAAGAAAACTTTATCACCATTTGAGGCCCAAGACTGTTCAACACTCTTTTACAACACATAAGGGGCATAACTGGCCGACCCCTCGCAGTGCTCAAGAGAAAACTCGATAAACAACTCCAAAGTATTTCTGATCATCCAGACTGTGATTCATATGTCAGGCTGCGAGCCGCCACGTCCAACAGCCTGTTTGACCAGACGATCAAGCAGGAGGCCTGGTCTGAGACCGGGCCACGGGAACCTAGACCACTTGGACCAACGCATGGTAACTGCTAGGCTAGGTAGGGTAAGGTACAAACATATATTGTTTGCAGCGGTAACATTACAGGTGATGTATAAAATAATATATATCTGTCTCATTACAAAGGGTCGATAAGAGCACAATCAACGATGTGATAAATCCTTAACTGTTCAATTGGTTGTCAGAGTTACCCTGAAATATATCCAAGAACGTGATTGGCCAAGAGGAGAGACAGAGTAAGACACCATTCTATTACCTTTAATATATATTGCAATGCTATTTTATCAAACTATTGTCTTCAGTGGTTCAAGTTTAGGTCCAACAAAAGTTTCATTGTCCCTGAGGCTGGCTTAGGTGAGGTAGGATATCGCAGCCCGGCTCCCCAAGTGAAGGAGATCCTGCACCAGACTAATATAGGGTCGTTCACGGGGCGTGTTCATACAAATAGTCGAAAATCAAACAATCTGCCATATACATAAAAATCTGTTCAACCATAATGTATTCAAAATGGATCCATTTGTATTTCAAAATTCAAAATGGTGGATATTATTGATCACAGAGAACCCGGAAGCAAGAAGTTACAACGCTGGTTTGCTTGGAGGAAAATCAGGCGGAAGACTGTTCATTCTTCAGGGGGACCACTGTTTGTTCATGCTTCAGGGGACAACTGTTTGCTCATGCTTCAGGGGACCACTGTTTGTTCATGCTTCAGGGGACCACTGTATACTCATGCTTCAGGGACCACTGTTTGTTCATGCTTCAGGGGACCCCTGTATACTCATGCTTCAGGGGACCACTGTTTGTTCATGCTTCAGGGGACCACTGTTTGCTCATGCTTCAGGGGGACCACTGTTTGTTCATGCTTCAGGGGACCACTGTTTGTTCATGCTTCAGGGGACCACTGTATACTCATGCTTCAGGGACCACTGTTTGTTCATGCTTCAGGGGACCCCTGTTTACTCATGCTTCAGGGACCACTGTTTGTTCATGCTTCAGGGGACCCCTGTTTGTTCATGCTTCAGGGGACCACTGTTTGCTCATGCTTCAGGGGGACCACTGTTTGTTCATGCTTCAGGGGACCACTGTTTGTTCATGCTTCAGGGGACCACTGTATACTCATGCTTCAGGGACCACTGTTTGTTCATGCTTCAGGGGACCACTGTATACTCATGCTTCAGGGGACCACTGTATACTCATGCTTCAGGGGACCACTGTTTGTTCATGCTTCAGGGGACCACTGTATACTCATGCTTCAGGGGACCACTGTATACTCATGCTTCAGGGGACCACTGTATACTCATGCTTCAGGGGACCACTGTTTGCTCATGCTTTATAGGAAAAGTTTTTGCTCGTTCTTCAGGGGGCCACTGTTTCCCCTGAATGGTCTTCAGGGGACCACTGTTTGTTCGTGCTTCAAGGGACCCTTGATTGCTTATGCTTCTGAGGTTCATTGTTTGTTTATGTTTCAGGGGACCATTGTATCCTCATGCTTCAGGCGGAAACACTTTCTGCGAGTAACGAGAGCACTATTTGACCATGTGTGAGTTTGTACCCTCGCTTCATGTTTACCTCTAATTTAAACTTCTACACATTCACGTTGCACATGGTAAGTGATTCTGTGCAGCCAGTACCAAATTCTACAGGAGGAGAAATCAGCAACTTGAACGCCCCACTCTATCTCATGACCGAAAGAAAGGCTAAGAAAATAGAAACGATTGAACTAAAGTTACAAGAATCATATACAATTCACGAGATGCAGAGAGAGGTAAAGATCATCAGCGAAATAGAGAGAAATACGAAATACTTTTTTTTCTTATGCAAAATCTAGAACAAAATCTACATCTGGTATTGAGCGCCTGCACAAGGGTGATGGAACTTTCACCGAGGACAACAATGAAATGAGCGAAATACTGAAGCAACATTACGATTCCGTTTTCAGTGAGTCCTTAAACACACTTCGTTTTGATTACCAATTGTCATTCTTCATGAACGTAATACCAGCATCAAATCATCTATCTGATGTCATCCTAACTCCTTGATTTTGAGGTAGCCATATGCACTCTCTATTCACTATTGACTATTAAGTAGACACTATGCACTATAATAGGCAATATGCTTATACACTGCACCAGGCCTTGATTACTGGAACTCCATATTCATCAAGAACTGTAAACAAAATCACTATCTGAGGCCCTAAAAAAATTTTGGAGACGAAGCTTAGATACTGGTGTTATCACTGACACACTAAAACAGCAAAGATAGTACAACCCCATAAAGGAGGGAATAAAGCAGAGGCAAGAGACTATAGGGCCAAATAGCACTAACATCACACATCATAAAATCCTTTGAGTGATAAGAATTAAAATCACAAACCACATGGAATCACAACGTCTATATAAACGTGGTCAACACGGTTTTAGAACAGGGCGCTCTTGCCTATTACAATTACTAGACAGCTATGACATTACCTCAGATGCCACAGAAGGAAAAATCAAAACGCTCACATAATATACGCATATTTCGTAAAATCCTTTGATAAATGGGACTATGGTGTTATTTTCTAACAGAATCCAGTGTGTAATTGTCAACAAAGTAAAATATGGACCATCAACGGTGAAGAACTTAATCCCCCCCAAGGGTACTGTACTCTTTTTTCATTCTCATATCGGACATAGACAAGACTCAAACTATAGTACCGCACCATCCGTTGAGGATGACGGATTTTTATGAGAGTAGACAACATAGAGGACACTGTAAACCACCAAGCTGATGTAAATCAGGTCTTTTAATGGGCCAAAAAAAATAATATGTGTTTAATTAAGATTAGTTCCATCTCTTGTGCTATGTCAAAAATTATAATATAAAAATGGAAACCACGAACAAAACACAGTCAAATCATTCATATGAACTTGAAAGGAATGTAAAGGATTTGTAATTCTATCAGAAGACTTTACCTTTTTAGAACACAATACAGTATCCGTCACAACTGGAAGAAAAAGGACAGGTTGGATAATAGAACCTTTCAAGCAAGAAATGTCATACCGAAGATGATACTTTTCAAGACGCTAGTGCTCTCTAGAGTGTAATACTGTTGCACCAGGACAGCCCCTTTCAAAACTAGAGAAGTTGCTGACCTGGAGAGCGTGCAGAGATCTTTCACTATCAAAATCTACTCAATAAACCATCTAATTTATTGGGACCGAGCAAAGTGTCTAAATCTGAATTCTCTTGAGCGCAGGCGGGAGAGATACATAATAATCTACACGTGGAAAATATTAGAGGGGCTGGTCCCAAACCTGCACACAGAAATAACACCACCTGATACCAGAAGGCATGGCAGGATGTGCAAAATACCCCCCGTTGAAAAGTAGAGGTGCAACAGGTACTCTGAGAGAGAACTCTATCATCATCAGAGGCCCGAGACTGTTCAACACGTTTCCACTACACATAAGAGGCATAACTGGCCGACCCCTCGCAGTGTTCAAGAGAGAACTCTATAAACATCTCTAAAGTATTTCTGATCAAGCAGGCTGTGATTCATATGTCAGGCTGCAAGCAGGCACTTCCAACAGCCTGCTTGACTAGACCATCAACCAGGAGGCCTAGTCAGAGACCGGACCGCGGGGACCTTGACCCCAAGAGCCGCTGCAAAATAACCTGCAAGGTATGGAACGTTGTTCGGAATGCCTCAACAAACTACGCTCTGTTACCAGATACAAATTATTATCAAATTTTTATTATTCAGATAACGTAAGCTTTTGAAGTTATATAATTTTTTCATTTTAATATTTTTGACAAATCTATAGATACAAGAATATTCGAAGTAGCAATAAAATATCAAGGATAATTTAAATAAAATATATATTATTTAGAAAACTTGGAGTTAGGTCTATTGACCCAAAGAAAGCCACACATTTGTTCTCAACCACTCACTCTTGGACTTGTGTGACTCTCGCTTGAGCCACTCATGTGACCCTAGGTCTACTGAGTCACCTGGCGACCTGTCTCTCAGTCTCCCTATATGTGGATGGTTGATAATACTCACCTGGCGACCTGTCTCTCAGTCTCCCTATATGTGGATGGTTGATAATACTCACCTGGCGACCTGTCTCTCAGTCTCCCTATATGTGGATGGTTGATAATACTCACCTGGCGACCTGTCTCTCAGTCTCCCTATATGTGGATGGCTGATAATACTCACCTGGCGACCTGTCTCTCAGTCTCCCTATATGTGGATGGTTGATAATACTCACCTGGCGACCTGTCTCTCAGTCTCCCTATATGTGGATGGTTGATAATACTCAAGGATGAGTTTTGTCATTTTCTCAACATAGCTTACGAAGGTATACAAATATTTACAAAGAGTTCCGAACAGCAAAAGATCATTAGATCGAAAACAGGCTGTTGCTTTTCAGAACGCCTCCTAATGGATTGACGCTTTCCCCTGATAATTCCCTTACCTTTACATAATGTCTACCGAGCAATAAATATGGAGTGTCGCAGATCTGAACTGTGTTATGAACCCCAGGAAGCCTAGTGAAGCGAGTCTACCAGGTGACAGTTACTCTACACACCTAGCCAGAGATTAGAATGTCAGGGAAAGGAAGTTTATTAATTAAACGTCAGTACGTTATGACTGAAAAGAACACAAACAGAGGATGAACATCTTATAAAAATTAGGTCAGCAATCAACAGCCAATTGTACCTATCGATGATTTCTGATATATTGATATTCATCGATGATTGTACCTATCGAGAATCAATCGATACAATCATTGATATATCGATGATTGTACCTATCGAGAAATCATCGATAGGTACAGCGATAGCAGGCGGCTTGACATATGCGAGGCACTACACATCAAAAAGTCAACTCCAGCAATCAACAGCAATTAATGCACAACTATGTTCTACCCACTTCAAGACTTCGAACCAATATAGAAGCATCAAGAAATATGGGCCAATAGGCCCTTTGCAGTTACTTCCATTCTTCTCTTTAATTTACCCAATTTATACCCAATACACCGTGTTCTGTCTTGTGTTGAAAGTTTTGTTCACCTCATCCAAAACTGTTGTAACATATCACCTCACCCAAATGCGGGTATATAAGATGAAAGCTGTTTAAATGATAGCATAGTAGAGCTCTGTTTAGTGTTTGCAGGTTATAGTTGTGTGTGTGTAAACTAAAATCTTTGAAAATGTAATAAGTTATTACGAAACGCGTTGAAGTGTCGCGTCAGACTAGAAATAAAAATGAATTGTGGAGAATTGATTTTTCAATTACCATCGACAGTGAAAAGAAACATAAGAAATATTGAGAAAATTCGTGTTAGAATTATTAATCTTACTTTTTCGGTCATATATATATATATATATATATATATATATATATATATATATATAGACATATGTCGTACCTAATAGCCAGAACGCACTTCTCTGCCTACTATGCAAGGCCCGATTTGCCTAATAAGCCAAGTTTTCATGAATTAATTGTTTTTCGACTACCTAACCTACCTAACCAAACCTAACCTAACTTTTTCGGCTACCTAACCTAACCTAACCTAAAAAGATAGGTTAGGTTAGGTTAGGTTAGGTAGGGTTGGTTAGGTTTGGTCATATATCTACGTTAATTTTAACTCCAATAAAAAAATATTGACCTCATACATAATGAAATGGGTAGCTTTATCATCTCATAAGAAAAAAAATTGAGAAAATATAATAATTCAGGAAAACTTGGCTTATTAGGCAAATCGGGCCTTGCATAGTAGGCCGAGAAGTGCGTTCTGGCTACTAGGTACGACATATTTATATATATATATATATATATATATATATATATATATATATATATATATATATATATATATATATATATATATATATATATATATATACCCCAGAAGTGACTCGAACCCATACTCCCAGAAGTATATATATATATATATATATATATATATATATATATATATATATATATATATATATATATATATATATATATATATATATATATATATATATATACCCCAGAAGTGACTCGAACCCATACTCCCAGAAGCAACGCAACTGGTATGTACAAGACCGTAGATATATGCTTCTGGGAGTATGGGTTCGAGTCACTTCTGGGGTGTGAGTTTTCAGTTGCATATTGTCCTGGGGACCATTCAGGCTTGTTCGCATATATATATATATATATATATATATATATATATATATATATATATATATATATATATATATATATATATATATATATATATATATATATAGTTTTCATGTAATAAATGTTTGTCTTTTGAAATTTGATTTTAGTTTTTGTCCCGGAGAAGTTTTCTAGATAGTGAGAGGGAGATAGGGAATCACTTGCAAATTGATTGACAGAGGTCAGTAGCATCATAGAGGGGAATTAGGAGAACATCCCATAATAACTATTTCCAGAACACACCGTACGCCAGCCTGCTACTGCTTCAGCTAATCACACCCAAGCCTGCTACTGCCTCAGACTACCATATACAAGCCTGCTACTGCCTCAGCCTACCATATACAAGCCTGCTACTGCCTCAGCCAATCACACCCAAGCCTGCTACTGCCTCAGCCTACCATATACAAGCCTGCTACTGCCTCAGCCAATCACACCCAAGCCTGCTACTGCCTCAGCCTACCATATACAAGCCTGCTACTGCCTCAGCCAATCACACCCAAGCCTGCTACTGCTTCAGCCTACCATATACAAGCCTGCTACTGCTTCAGCCAATCACACCCAAGCCTGCTACTGCCTCAGCCTACCATATACAAGCCTGCTACTGCCTCAGCCAATCACACCCAAGCCTGCTACTGCCTCAGCCTACCATATACAAGCCTGCTACTGCTTCAGTCAATCACACCCAAGCCTGCTACTGCCTCAGCCTACCATATACAAGCCTGCTACTGCCTCAGCCAATCACACCCAAGCCTGCTACTGCTTCAGCCTACCATATACAAGCCTGCTACTGCCTCAGCCAATCACACCCAAGCCTGCTACTGCCTCAGCCTACCATATACAAGCCTGCTACTGCCTAAACCACCAATACCTATGCCTACTACTGCCTCAGCCCACCATTCCCAAGCCTACTACTGCCTCTACCCACCATTCCCAAGCCTGCTACTGCCTCAGACTTCCACATCCAAGCCTGCTACTGCCTAAACCACCAATATCCAAGCCTGCTACTGCCTCAGCCCACAATTCCCAAGCCTACTACTGCCTCTACCCACCATTCCTATAATTATTATATAACCTATAATTATTAAACGGATTAAGGCGTCCCTGTACATACCAGTTGCGTTGCTCCTGGCAGTATAGGTTCGAGTCACTTCTGGGGTGTGAGTTTTCAGTTGTATATAGTCCTGGGGACCATTCAGGCTTGTTTGCATTTGTGTTCCTCACGTGTTGCCCCAAAGAATGAGGTGATTTGATAAAATGCTATGCCCAAGATTACCATCTGAGTGCCGGCGGGGAAGTGGTTCAAATAGCTTCGGCTATCACTTCCTTATGTCCGGTCGTGATGGTCAAGCGGATTAAGGCGTCCCTGTACATACCAGTTGCGTTGCTCCTGGCAGTATAGGTTCGAGTCACTTCTGGGGTGTGAGTTTTCAGTTATATATATATATATATATATATATATATATATATATATATATATATATATATATATATATATATATTTATAGTTATATATAGTTATATATATATATATATATATATATATATATATATATATTAATATATATATATATATATATATATAATAATAATAATTAATGTATATATATATATATATATATATATATATATATATATATATATATATATATTAATTCAGGAAATATTAATATTAATATATTAATTCAGTTATAATTCATTCAGTAATAATTATAAAAAAATATATTAATTCTGGAAAACTTGGCTTATTAGGCAAATCGGACCTAGCATAATACGCAAAGAAGTGCGTTCTGGATACTAGGTACGACATATATATATATATATATATATATATATATATATATATATATATATATATATATATATATATATATATATATATATATATGTGTGTGTATATTTATATGTGTGGATATGTATAGGTATATGTGTGAATTTGTATACAGGGTTTGTGGTAGCTCGTCTGAATATTGCATTTCTCCTTTGTAAACGCACATGACGCTGCGTTAAATGACACCTCCTACACTGTTCACGTTGGACACACCTAAATCTGTGTATTTATGTTTGTAGAATAATTTTGCATTTTCAAAGCACTACAATCACCTTCTGAGGTCGACTGTTCAATAAATCTTTGAATTATATATTCAACAGTTCTTTATCCCAGTCCATGGAGGACAGAAGAAAATGTATATATGCTTCTTAGCATTGTAAATGTGTGGCCACGTCTGTTATAAAATTATAATAAAAAAACTGCCTCAGCCCACCACACACTCGCCTGCTACTGCCTCAGCCTGTCACACTCAAGCCTGCTACTGCCTCAGCCCACCACACACAAGCCTGGTACTGCCTCAGCCTGTCACACTCAAGCCTGCTACTGCCTCAGCCCACCACACGCAAGCCTGCTACTGCCTCAGCCTGTCACACTCAAGCCTGCTACTGCCTCAGCCCACCACACGCAAGCCTGCTACTGCCTCAGCCCACCACACTCAAGCCTACTACTGCCTCAGCCCACCACACGCAAGCCTGCTACTGCCTCAGCCCACCACACGCAAGCCTGCTACTGCCTCAGCCCACCACACGCAAGCCTGCTACTGCCTCAGCCTGTCATACTCAAGCCTGCGTCTGCCTCAGCCCACCACACGCAAGCCTGCTACTGCCTCAGCCCACCACACGCAAGCCTGCTACTGCCTCAGCCCACCACACTCAAGCCTACTACTGCCTCAGCCCACCACACGCAAGCCTGCTACTGCCTCAGCCCACCACACGCAAGCCTGCTACTGCCTCAGCCCACCACACGCAAGCCTGCTACTGCCTCAGCCTGTCATACTCAAGCCTGCGTCTGCCTCAGCCCACCACACGCAAGCCTGCTACTGCCTCAGCCCACCACACGCAAGCCTGCTACTGCCCCAGCCTGTCACACTCAAGCCTGCTACTGCTTCAGCCTGTCACACTCAACCCTGCTACTGCCTCAGCCTGTCACACTCAAGCCTGCTACTGCTTCAGCCTGTCACACTCAAGCCTGCTACTGCCTCAGCCCACCACACGCAAGCCTGCTACTGCCTCAGCCCACCACACGCAAGCCTGCTACTGCCTCAGCCTGTCATACTCAAGCCTGCTTCTGCCTCAGCCTATCATACTCAAGCCTGCTTCTGCCTAAGCCCACCACACGCAAGCCTGCTACTGCCTAAGCCCTTAACATCCAAGCATGCTACTTCCTCAGCCCTACACACCCAAGCCTGCTACTTCCTCAGTCCTTCATACCCAAGCCTGCTACTGCCTCAGCCCATCACACCCAAGCCTCCTACTGCCTCAGCTCTTCACACCCGACCATGCTACTTCCTCAGCCCTTCACACCCAAGCCTGCTACTGCCTCAGCCCTTCACACCCAAGCCTGCTACTGCCTCAGCCATTCACACCCAAGCCTGCTACTGCCTCAGCCATTCACATACAAGCCTGCTACTGCCTCAGCCCTCCACACCCAAGCCTGCTACTGCCTCAGCCATTCACATACAAGCCTGCTACTGCCCCAGCCTGTCACACTCAAGCCTGCTACTGCTTCAGCCTGTCACACTCAACCCTGCTACTGCCTCAGCCTGTCACACTCAAGCCTGCTACTGCTTCAGCCTGTCACACTCAAGCCTGCTACTGCCTCAGCCCACCACACGCAAGCCTGCTACTGCCTCAGCCCACCACACGCAAGCCTGCTACTGCCTCAGCCTGTCATACTCAAGCCTGCTTCTGCCTCAGCCTATCATACTCAAGCCTGCTTCTGCCTAAGCCCACCACACGCAAGCCTGCTACTGCCTAAGCCCTTAACATCCAAGCATGCTACTTCCTCAGCCCTACACACCCAAGCCTGCTACTTCCTCAGTCCTTCATACCCAAGCCTGCTACTGCCTCAGCCCATCACACCCAAGCCTCCTACTGCCTCAGCTCTTCACACCCGACCATGCTACTTCCTCAGCCCTTCACACCCAAGCCTGCTACTGCCTCAGCCCTTCACACCCAAGCCTGCTACTGCCTCAGCCATTCACACCCAAGCCTGCTACTGCCTCAGCCATTCACATACAAGCCTGCTACTGCCTCAGCCCTCCACACCCAAGCCTGCTACTGCCTCAGCCATTCACATACAAGCCTGCTACTGCCTCAGCCCTCCACACCCAAGCCTGCTACTGCCTCAGCCATTCACATACAAGCCTGCTACTGCCTCAGCCCTCCACACCGAAGCCTGCTACTGCCTCAGCCCTTCACACCCAAGCCTGCTACTGCCTCAGCCCTTCACACCCAAGCCTGCTACTGCCTCAGCCTGTCACACTCAAGCCTGCTACTGCCTCAGCCCACCACACACAAGCCTGGTACTGCCTCAGCCTGTCACACTCAAGCCTGCTACTGCCTCAGCCCACCACACGCAAGCCTGCTACTGCCTCAGCCTGTCATACTCAAGCCTGCTACTGCCTCAGCCTGTCATACTCAAGCCTGCTTCTGCCTAAGCTCACCACACGCAAGCCTGCTACTGCCTAAGCCCTTAACATCCAAGCATGCTACTTCCTCAGCCTATCATACTCAAGCCTGCTTCTGCCTCAGCCTATCATACTCAAGCCTGCTACTGCCTCAGCCCACCACACCCAAGCCTCCTACTGCCTCAGCTCTTCACACCCGACCATGCTACTTCCTCAGCCCTTCACACCCAAGCCTGCTACAGCCTCAGCCCACCACACCCAAGCCTGCTACTGCCTCAGCCCTTCACACCCAAGCCTGCTACTGCCTCAGCCATTCACATCCAAGCCTGCTACTGCCTCAGCCCTCCACACCCAAGCCTGCTACTGCCTCAGCCATTCACATACAAGCCTGCTACTGCCTCAGCCATTCACATACAAGCCTGCTACTGCCTCAGCCCGCCACACTTTGCCTACCACAACAGCCGTGTCATGATCCTAGATATCAGAACCAATAAAGTAACTCTGCCCTCAATATTGAAAGAATTCGAGTCTCGCCAGAGGAAAGTCTCAAGAATTCCCAACCTCTCCAGAATCTTAAGGTTAAGTTAAATATAGTTGAAAATTACTTTACAACTCTGTGAAGTCTTGTAAAGAGCAGACATGTGACCTCAACGGTGTGAAGGTGCTTCTGAAGTGGAGGCAAATGATGCTATTTGCCTGAACACTACCACCACTGGTGGCAGTGTGACGGTCCACACTGGTGGCAGTGTGACGGTCCACACTATTACAGTGACGGTCCACACTGGTGGCAGAGTGACGGTCCACACTGTAGGCAGTGACGGTCCACACTATTACAGTGACGGTCCACACTGGTGGCAGTGTGACGGCCCACACTGGTGGCAGTGTGACAGCCCACACTGGTGGCAGTGTGACGGTCCTCACTGGTGGCGGTGTGACGGCCCACACTGGTGGCAGTGTGACGGCCCACACTGGTGGCAGTGTGACGGTCCTCACTGGTGGCGGTGTGACGGCCAACACTGGTGGCAGTGTGACGGCCGACTCTTGTGGCAGTGTGACGGCCCACACTGGTAGCAGTGTGACGGCCCACACTGGTGGCATTGTGATGGTCCACACTGGTGGCAGTGTGACGGTCCACACTGGTGGCAGTGCAACTGTCCACACTGGTGGCAGTGACGGTCAACACTGGTAATGTGACGGTCCAAACTGGTGGCCGTGACGGTCCAAACTAGTGGTATTGTGACGGTCCGCACTGGAAACAGTGTGACGGGTCACACTGGTCGCAGTGTGACGGGTCACACTGGTCGCAGTGTGACGGTCCTCACTGGTGGTAGTGTGACGGCGCTCACTGGAGGCAGTATGATGACTCACACTAGTGGCAGTGTGACGGTCTACACTGGTGACAATGTAATGGCCTCACTGGAGGCAGTGTGACGATCCTTACTTGTGACAGTGTGACGGTCCACACTGATTGAAGTGTGACGGTCAAAACTGGTGGCGTTGTGACGATCCACACTGCTACAGTGACGGTCCACATTGGTGGCAGTGCAACGGTCCACACTGGTGGCAGTGACGCTCCACACTAGTGGAAGTGACGGTCAATACTGGTAAAGTGACGGTCCACACTGGTGGCAGTGTGCCGGTTCATACTCTAACAGTGACGGTCCACACTGTTGGCAGTGACGTTCCACACTGGTACAGTGACGGTCCACACTGCTGGCAGTGACGGTCTACCCTGTTGGCAATGATTATCCAAACTGGTGGGAGTGTGACGGTCCACACTGGTGGTAGTGTGACGGCGCTCACTGTGTGGAAGTGACTTCAATTCAATTGAATTGAATTGATAATTGAAAAAAACGGAGACGAGACGTGTGAAGAGGCACATGCACGGTTTGTTTACAATCTGGTGCGACGGCAGCGCTCCTAGCGGCAGTGGCGCGAAGCTCGGGAGACCCCACACTTGGAATTGATGTTGGGAGCGGGAAGATAAATTCTGACGACGACGATGATGGCGAAGGAAGCACGATTTGCTAGGCAGAAGTTCACACAAAATAATGTAGCAGGGGGCTGACACGGTGGTGAGATGAGGCAAATGTGGCGCTGCGGCGTCTTGACTGGGAGCTGGCGACGCTAGTCAGACGATTGTAGTCTTTTTTTTCGGCAATTGTTTCTCAATAAAGCGCACAACACAGCTGCAGAGCAGTTGAAGCTGTAGATGATGATTGCAATAGCTGGAACGGAACAGGCAACACAAAAGGCTTGTTGATGTGGGCTTGGGTGGTGGTGGTGGGTGCAGGTTCCCACGTGGGCGCGAGGTCAAAAACGGCTGGCGCAGGAAGCTTCCCTTCTCCTCACTGATGAATTAGCGTTCTCACAGGAAAATATTGACCCTTACTTCTGAGACGTTGGCCTGGAGTAGTGGTTGATGGCAGGACCCCGGTCTGGCACAGTATTTGATGTGTGGGTGGCAGGATTGCGGTGATGGCGGCTGATGGCCGTGGCGTCGGGAACATGTGGCGATGTGGGTACTTGGAGTTGTCGTTTCCAGAAAAATCATTCTGGATCCCACTGCAGCTACCAGTATTCGTTGCCTTGTGGGGTTGAATATTATACTCAATAGGCACTTATGTAGTTTTATTTATTAAGACAGCAAGGTGTATAACTGGCCAGCCGAGGTCCACCTACTCTGAGTCTGTCGGGAGAACTGAGCCTGCTGGGAGCACGGCTGGTGACTGTCTGGCATGACGTCAGAGGACTACTCGCCTGTGATTGGTTATGTCTCAACGGACATACAATTTGAATATAACACTGGTGCTGGAGGTCACCGTACATCAACACTGGTGCTGGAGGTCACTGTTCATCAACACTGGTGCTGGAGGTCACTGTTCATCAACACTGTTGCTGGAGGTAACAGTACATCAACACTAGTGCTTGAGATCACTTTACATCAACACTGGTACTAGAGGTCACTGTATATCAACACTGTCACTGAAGGTCACTGTACATCAGCACTGGTTCTGAAGGTCACTGTACATCAACACTGGTGCTGGAGGTCACTGTACATCAACACTGTCGCTGAAGGTCACTGTACATCAACACTGTCGCTGAAGGTCACTGTACATCAACACTTATCCTGGAGGTCATTGTACTTCAAAACTGGTACTGGAGGTCACTGTACATCAGCACTGTCACTTAAGGTCACTGTACATCAACACTGGTGCTGGAGGTCACTTTACATCTACACTATCACTGAAGGTCACTGTACATCAGCACTTGTGCTGGAGGTCACTGTACATCAACACTGGTGTTGGAGGTCACTGTACATCAACACTGGTGCTGCAGGTCACTGTACATCAACACTGGTGCTGGAGGTCACTGTACATCAACACTGGTGCTGGAGGTCACTGTACATCAACACTGTCACTGAAGATCACTGTACATCAGCACTGTCACTTATGGTCACTGTACATCAGCACTTGTGCTGAAGGTCACTGTACATCAACACTGGTACTGGAGGTCACTGTACATCTACACTGTCACTGTAGGTCACTTTATATCAGCACTGGTGCTGGAGGTCACTGTACATCAACACTGTCACTGTAGGTCACTTTATATCAGCACTGGTGCTGGAGGTCACTGTACATCAACACTGGTGCTGGAGGTCACTGTACATCTACACTGTCACTGTAGGTCACTTTATATCAGCACTGGTGCTGGAGGTCACTGTACATCAACACTGGTGCTGGAGGTCACTGTACATCTACACTGGTGCTGGAGGTCACTGTACATCTACACTGTCACTGAAGGTCACTGTACATCTACACTGGTGTTGGAGGTGACTGTACATCAACACTGGTGCTGGAGGTCACTGTTCATCAACACTGGTGCTGGAGGTCACTGTACATCAACACTGTCACTTGAGGTCGCAGTTCATCAACACTGGTGCTGGAGGTCACTGTTCATCAACACTGTCACTGAAGATCACTGTACATCAACACTGTTAGTGAAGGTCACTGTACATCAACACTGGTGCTGGAGGTCACTGTACATGAACACTGGTGCTGGAGGTCACTGTACATCAACACTGTCACTGAAGATCACTGTACATCAACACTGTTAGTGAAGGTCACTGTACATCAACACTGGTGCTGGAGGTCACTGTAGTCATGTTGTGTCATGCCCCCGTGAGTGATGGGCTGGGAGGTGTGTTAGGGACAGTATACATAGTGTGTAGGGTCTGGGAGGTGTGTAAGCTGCAGTATACATAGTGTGTAGGGTCTGGGAGGTGTGTAAGCTGCAGTATACATAGTGTGTCGGGTCTGAGAGGTGTGTAAGGTGCAGTATACATAGTGTGTAGGGTCTGGGAGGTGTGTAAGGTGCAGTATACATAGTGTGTAGGGTCTGGGAGGTGTGTAAGGTGCAGTATACATAGTGTGTAGGGTCTGGGAGGTGTGTAAGGTGCAGTATACATAGTGTGTAGGGTCTGGGAGGTGTGTAGGGGCAGTATACATAGTGTGTAGGGTCTGGGAGGTGTGTAAGGTGCAGTATACATAGTGTGTCGGGTCTGAGAGGTGTGTAAGGTGCAGTATACATAGTGTGTAGGGTCTGGGAGGTGTGTAAGGTGCAGTATACATAGTGTGTAGGGTCTGGGAGGTGTGTAAGCTGCAGTATACATAGTGTGTCGGGTCTGAGAGGTGTGTAAGGTGCAGTATACATAGTGTGTAGGGTCTGGGAGGTGTGTAAGGTGCAGTATACATAGTGTGTAGGGTCTGGGATGTGTGTAAAGTGCAGTATACATAGTGTGTAGGGTCTGGGAGGTGTGTAGGGGCAGTATACATAGTGTGTAGGGTCTGGGAGGTGTGTAAGGTGCAGTATACATAGTGTGTCGGGTCTGAGAGGTGTGTAAGCTGCAGTATACATAGTGTGTAGGGTCTGGGAGGTGTGTAAGGTGCAGTATACATAGTGTGTAGGGTCTGGGAGGTGTGTAGGGGCAGTATACAGCGTGAGTAGGGTCTGGGAGGTGTGTAAGGGACAGTATACATAGTGTGTAGGGTCTGGGAGGTGTGCAAGCTGCAGTATACATAGTGTGTCGGGTCCTAGAGTGTAGCCTGAAGCACTCCAGAGTGTAGAGGTGTACTCTGTGAAACAAGTGTCTGAATGACGCTCTGAGCATCGACTGAACCAAGTCATGTGTATATGCGATTATTAATTAAAAATAAATATTGTGACGCAGGTAAACAATGATGATGAATGGAGCCAGTACTGACGCTCTAACTAAACGACTTCTTTATGATATGTTTACCCCAATTATGACATTATAGGTAATTACCGTATTAAATTACTTTGTCAGGCTTACATAGTCAGATATAGTCATACAGGCTTACTTTGTCAGATAACATAGCTTACTTTCGTAAGCTATGTTACTTGGTCTTAATCCAAGTTATCTTGTTGCATGCTATGTTACTTGGTCTTAAACCACGTTGTCTGGTCTTAAACCACGTTGTATGGTCTTAAACCACGTTGTCTGGTCTTAAACCACGTTGTATGGTCTTAAACCACGTTGTCTGGTCTTAAACCACGTTGTCTGGTCTTAAACCACGTTGACTGGTCTTAAACCACGTTGTCTGGTCTTAAACCACGTTGTCTGGTCTTAAACCACGTTGTCTGGTCTTAAACCACGTTGTCTGGTCTTAAACCACGTTGTCTGGTCTTAAACCACGTTGTCTGGCCTTAAACCACGTTGTCTGGCCTTAAACCACGTTGTCTGGCCTTAAACCACGTTGTCTGGCCTTAAACCACGTTGTCTGGCCTTAAACCACGTTGTCTGGCCTTAAACCACGTTGTCTGGCCTTAAACCACGTTGTCTGGTCTTAAACCACGTTGTCTGGCCTTAAACCACGTTGTCTGGCCTTAAACCACGTTGTCTGGCCTTAAACCACGTTGTCTGGCCTTAAACCACGTTGTCTGGCCTTAAACCACGTTGTCTGGTCTTAA
This sequence comes from Procambarus clarkii, assembly GCF_040958095.1. Lineage (NCBI taxonomy): Eukaryota > Metazoa > Arthropoda > Malacostraca > Decapoda > Cambaridae > Procambarus > Procambarus clarkii. The sequence goes on along the minus strand of NC_091243.1, from coordinate 1,982,023 downwards.
ACCACGTTGTCTGGCCTTAAACCACGTTGTCGGGCCTTAAACCACGTTGTCGGGCCTTAAACCACGTTGTCTGGCCTTAAACCACGTTGTCTGGCCTTAAACCACGTTGTCTGGCCTTAAACCACGTTGTCTGGCCTTAAACCACTGTTTCCTGTTGTATACTATGCTACCTGGTCGTAAACTTTGTTGCCTGGTCGTAAACTATGTTGCCTGGTCGTAAACTTTGTTGCCTGGTCGTAAACTTTGTTGCCTGGTCGTAAACTATGCTGCCTGGTCGTAAACTATGCTGCTTGGTCGCAAACTATGCTACCTGGTCGTAAAGCATGCTGCCAGGTCGTAAACGTTTATACCTGGTCGTAAACTATGTTGCCTGGTCGTAAACTATGCTGCCTGGTCGTAAACTATGTTGCCTGGTCGTAAACTATGCTGCCTGGTCGTAAACTATGTTGCCTGGTCGTAAACTATGTTGCCTGGTCGTAAACTATGCTGCCTGGTCGTAAACTATGCTGCCTGGTCGTAAACTATGCTGCCTGGTCGTAAACTATGCTGCCTGGTCGTAAACTATGTTGCCTGGTCGTAAACTATGTTGCCTGGTCGTAAACTATGTTGCCTGGTCGTAAACTATGTTGCCTGGTCGTAAACTATGCTGCCTGGTCGTAAACTATGCTGCCTGGTCGTAAACTATGTTGCCTGGTCGTAAACTATGTTGCCTGGTCGTAAACTATGTTGCCTGGTCGTAAACTATGTTGCCTGGTCGTAAACTATGTTGCCTGGTCGTAAACTATGTTGCCTGGTCGTAAACTATGTTGCCTGGTCGTAAACTATGTTGCCTGGTCGTAAACTATGTTGCCTGGTCGTAAACTATGCTGCCTGGTTGTAGTTTTGCTGTCTGGTCGTAAACCTAGAAGTCTGGTCGTAACCACGATACGTGGTCATGAACCACAATTTTTAGGCTTTACGAAACATGGCCTAAAACTACGGTAACCAGTCTTAAACTGTGTTGCGTGGTGCTACAAGCGTTGACTCTCCTTAAACTAAGTTTTCTGTACATAAAACAACTTTGTTTAGCCCTAAACTAGTGTCTCACTTCATACTACGTTGTCTGGCCTTAAGGTCAGTTGTCCTGCCTTCAGTAACGTGGTCTTCAACTATACTGCTTGGCTACACATCGTAGTTTAAGACCAGGGTAAGCATTGTAAAGCTAGACACGCTAATAGAGAGGCAGATAACGCGGTTTACGGCTAAACAACGCAGTTTACGCCATGTAAATATAAGAAATATAAGAAAAATCATCAATATCAGAAAAAAATCATCATCAAATATCAGAACAAATATCAAAATCAGAAAAACTGGTTTAAGGCCAGACAACGACGTTTAGGGCCCCGTTAACGTAGTGGAAGACCAGGTAAAGTAGTAAAGGACCAAGTAACGAACTGTAAGGCCAGACAACACAGTGTAGGGGGCCAGGTAGCGTAATGGATGGATAGGTAACGGAGTATAAGGCCAGGTAACGTAGTGGAAGGCCAGACAACGTAGTGGAAGGGCAGACAACGTAGTGGAAGGCCTGACAACGTAGAGGAAGGCCTGACAACGTAGTGGAAGGGCAGACAACGTAGTGGAAGGCCTGCCAACGTAGAGGAAGGCCAGACAACGTAGTGGAAGGCCAGACAACGTAGTGGAGGGCCAGACAACGTAGTGGAAGGCCTGACAACGTAGAGGAAGGCCAGACAATGTAGTGGAAGGCCAGACAACGTAGTGGAAGGCATGACAACGTAGTGAAAGGCCAGACAACGTAGTGGAAGGCCTGACAACGTAGTGGAAGGCCAGACAACGTAGTGGAAGGCCAGACAACGTAGTGGAAGGCCAGACAACGTAGTGGAAGGCCAGACAACGTAGTGGAGGGCCAGACAACGTAGTGGAGGGCCAGACAACGTAGTGGAGGGCCAGACAACGTAGTGGAGGGCCAGACAACGTAGTGGAAGGCCAGACAACGTAGTGGAAGGCCAGACAACGTAGTGGAAGGCCAGACAACGTAGTGGAAGGCCAGACAACGTAGTGGAAGGCCAGACAACGGAGTGGAGGGCCAGACAACGTAGTGGAAGGCCAGACAACGTAGTGGAAGGGCAGACAACGTAGTGGAAGGCCAGACAACGTAGTGGAAGGCCAGACAACGTAGTGGAAGGCCAGACAACGTAGTGGAAGGCCAGACAACGTAGTGGAGGGCCAGACAACGTAGTGGAAGGCCTGACAACGTAGTGGAAGGCCTGACAACGTAGTGGAAGGCCAGACAACGTAGTGGAAGGCCTGACAACGTAGTGGAAGGCCTGACAACGTAGTGGAAGGCCAGACAACGTAGTGGAGGGCCAGACAACGTAGTGGAAGGCCAGACAACGTAGTGGAAGGCCAGACAACGTAGTGGAGGGCCAGACAACGTAGTGGAAAGCCAGACAAAGTATTGGAAGGCCAGACAACGTAGTGGAGGGCCAGACAACGTAGTGGAAGGCCAGACAACGTAGTGGAAGGCCAGACAACGTAGTGGAGGGCCAGACAACGTAGTGGAAGGCCAGACAACGTAGTGGAAGGCCAGACAACGTAGTGGAGGGCCAGACAACGTAGTGGAGGGCCAGACAACGTAGTGGAAGGCCAGGTAACGTAGTGGAAGGCCAGGTAACGTAGTGGAAGGCCAGGTAACGTAGTGGAAGGCCAGACAACGTAGTGGAGGGCCAGACAACGTAGTGGAGGGCCAGACAACGTAGTGGAAGGCCAGGTAACGTAGTGGAAGGCCAGGTAACGTAGTGGAAGGCCAGACAACGTAGTGGAGGGCCAGACAACGTAGTGGAAGGCCAGGTAACGTAGTGGAAGTCCAGGTAACGTAGTGGAAGGCCAGGTAACGTAGTGGAAGGCCAGGTAACGTAGTGGAAGGCCAGACAACGTAGTGGAAGGCCAAACAACGTAGTGGAAGGCCAGACAACGTAGAGGAAGGCCAGACAACGTAGAGGAAGGCCAGGTAACGTAGTGGAGGCCAGGTAACGTAGGTGGAAGGCAAGGTAAACAAGTAGTGGAAGAGCCAGGTAACGTATGGAAGGCCGGTTACGTAGTGAAAGGCCAACAACGTAGTGGAAGGCCACAACGTAGTGGAAGGCCAGACAACGTATGGAAGGCCAGACAACGTAGATGGAAGGCCAGGTACGTAGTGGAGGGCGCAAGGTACGTAGTTAAGGCCAGACAACGTAGTGGAGGGCCAGGTAAACGTAGTGGAAGGCCAGGTACAACGTAGTGGAAGGCCAGACAACGTAGTGGAAGGGCCAGACAACGTAGTGGAGGGCAGACAAACGTAGATGGAAGGCCAGGTACAGTAGTGCAAGGGCCAGGTAACGTAGTGGAAGGCCAGACAACGTAGTGGAGGGCCAGACAAACGTAAGTGGAAGGCCAGGTACAACGTAGTGGACGTCCAGGTACAACGTAGTGGAATGCCAGTACAACGTAGGTGGAAGGCCAGTACACGTAGTGGAAAAGGCCAGGTAACGTAGGGGAAGGCAGACAACACGTAGTGGAAGGCCAAGACAACGTAAGGGGAAGGCAGACAACGTAGTGGAAGGCCAGACAACGTAGTGGAAGGCCAGACAACGTAGTGGAAGGCCAGACAACGTAGTGGAAGGCCAGACAACGTAGTGGAAGGCCAGACAACGTAGTGGAAGGCCAGACAACGTAGTGGAAGGGCCAGACAACGTAGTGGAAGGCCAGACAACGTAGTGGAAGGCCAGACAACGTAGTGGAAGGCCAGACAACGTAGTGGAAGGCCAGACAACGTAGTGGAAGGCCAGACAACGTAGTGGGAAGGCCAGACAACGTAGTGGAAGGCCAGACAACGTAGTGGAAGGCCAGACAACGTAGTGGAAGGGCCAGACAACGTAGTGGAAGGCCAGACAACGTAGTGGAAGGCCAGACAACGTAGTGGAAGGCCAGACAACGTAGTGGAAGGCCAGACAACGTAGTGGAAGGCCAGACAACGTAGTGGAAGGCCAGACAACGTAGTGGAGGGCCAGACAACGTAGTGGAAGGCCAGACAACGTAGTGGAAGGCCAGACAACGTAGTGGAAGGCCAGACAAACGTAGTGGAGGGCCAGAACAACGTAGTGGAAGGGCCAGACACGTAGTGGAAGGCCATGACAACGTAGTGGAAGGCCAGACAACGTAGTGGAAGGGCCATGACAACGTAGTGGAGGGCCATGACAACGTAGTGGAAGGCCAGACAACGTAGTGGAGGGCCAGACAACGTAGTGGAGAGGCCAGGACAACGTAGTGGAAGGCCAGACAACGTAGTGGAGGGCCAGACAACGTAGTGGAAAGGCCAGACAAAGTAGTGGAAGAAGGCCAACACGTAGTGGAGGGCCAGACAACGTAGTGGAAGGCCAGAAACGTAGTGGAAGGCCAGACAACGTAGTGGAGGGCCAGACAACGTAGTGGAACGGCCAGACAACGTAGTGGAAGGCCAGACAACTTAGTGGAGGGCCAGACAACGTAGTGGAGGGCCAGACAACGTAGTGAGAAGGCCAGGTAACGTGTGGAAGGCCAGGTAACGTAGTGGAAGGCCAGGTAACGTAGTGGAAGGCCAGACAACGTAGTGGAGGGCCAGACAACGTAGTGGAGGGCCAGACAACGTAGTGGAAGGCCAGGTAACGTAGTGGAAGGCCAGGTAACGTAGTGGAAGGCCAGACAACGTAGTGGAGGGCCAGACAACGTAGTGGAAGGCCAGGTAACGTAGTGGAAGTCCAGGTAACGTAGTGGAAGGCCAGGTAACGTAGTGGAAGGCCAGGTAACGTAGTGGAAGGCCAGACAACGTAGTGGAAGGCCAAACAACGTAGTGGAAGGCCAGACAACGTAGAGGAAGGCCAGACAACGTAGAGGAAGGCCAGGTAACGTAGTGGAGGGCCAGGTAACGTAGTGGAAGGCCAGACAACGTAGTGGAAGGCCAGGTAACGTAGTGGAAGGCCAGACAACGTAGTGGAAGGCCAGACAACGTAGTGGAAGGCCAGACAACGTAGTGGAAGGCCAGACAACGTAGAGGAAGGCCAGACAACGTAGTGGAGGGCCAGGTAACGTAGTGGAAGGCCAGACAACGTAGTGGAAGGCCAGACAACGTAGTGGAAGGCCAGACAACGTAGTGGAAGGCCAGACAACGTAGTGGAAGGCCAGACAACGTAGTGGAAGGCCAGACAACGTAGTGGAAGGCCAGACAACGTAGTGGAAGGCCAGACAACGTAGTGGAAGGCCAGACAACGTAGTGGAAGGCCAGACAACGTAGTGGAAGGCCAGACAACGTAGTGGAAGGCCAGACAACGTAGTGGAAGGCCAGACAACGTAGTGGAAGGCCAGACAACGTAGTGGAAGGCCAGACAACGTAGTGGAAGGCCAGACAACGTAGTGGAAGGCCAGACAACGTAGTGGAAGGCCAGACAACGCAGTGGAAGGCCAGACAACGTAGTGGAGGGCCAGACAACGTAGTGGAGGGCCAGACAACGTAGTGGAAGGCCAGACAACGTAGTGGAAGGCCAGACAACGTAGTGGAGGCCAGACAACGTAGTGGAGGGCCAGACAACGTAGTGGAAGGCCAGACAACGTAGTGGAAGGCCAGGTAACGTAGTGGAAGGCCAGACAACGTAGTGGAAGGCCAGACAACGTAGTGGAAGGCCAGACAACGCAGTGGAAGGCCAGACAACGTAGTGGAGGGCCAGACAACGTAGTGGAGGGCCAGACAACGCAGTGGAAGGCCAGACAACGTAGTGGAGGGCCAGACAACGTAGTGGAAGGCCAGACAACGTAGTGGAAGGCCAGACAACGTAGTGGAGGGCCAGACAACGTAGTGGAAGGCCAGACAACGTAGTGGAAGGCCAGACAACGTAGTGGAGGGCCAGACAACGTAGTGGAGGGCCAGACAACGTAGTGGAAGGCCAGGTAACGTAGTGGAAGGCCAGGTAACGTAGTGGAAGGCCAGGTAACGTAGTGGAAGGCCAGACAACGTAGTGGAGGGCCAGACAACGTAGTGGAGGGCCAGACAACGTAGTGGAAGGCCAGGTAACGTAGTGGAAGGCCAGGTAACGTAGTGGAAGGCCAGACAACGTAGTGGAGGGGCCAGACAACGTAGTGGAAGTCCAGGTAACGTAGTGGAAGTCCAGGTAAACGTAGTGGAAGGCCAGGTAACGTAGTGGAAGGCCAGGTAACGTAGTGGGAAGGCCAGACAACGTAGTTGGAAGGCCAACAAACGTAGTGGAAGGCCAGACAACGTAGAGGAAGGCCAGACAACGTAGAGGAAGGCCAGGTAACGTAGTGGAGGGCCAGGTTAACGTAGTGGAAGGCCAGACAACGTAGTGGTAAGGCCAGGTAACGTAGTGGAAGGCCAGACAACGTAGTGGAAGGCCAGACACGTAGTGGAAGGCCAGACAACGTAGTGGAAGGCCAGACAACGTAGAGGAAGGCCAGACAACGTAGTGGAGGGCCAGGTAACGTAGTAGGGAAGGCCAGACAACGTAGTGGAAGGCCAGACAACGTAGTGGAAGGCCAGGACAACGTAGTGGAAGGCCAGACAACGTAGTGAGTGGAGGCCCAGACAACGTAGTAGTGGAAGGCCAGACAACGTAGTGGAAGGCCAGACAACGTAGTGGAAGGCCAGACAACGTAGTGGAAGGCCAGACAACGTAGTGGAAGGCCAGACAACGTAGTGGAAGGCCAGACAACGTAGTGGAAGGCCAGAACAACGTAGTGGAAGGCCAGACAACGTAGTAGGAAGGCCAGACAACGTAGTGGAAGGCCAGACAACGTAGGTGGAAGGCCAGACAACGTAGTGGAAGGCCAGACAACGTAGTGGAAGGCCAGACAACGCAGTGGAAGGCCAGACAACGTAGTGGAGGGCCAGACAACGTAGTGGAGGGCCAGACAACGTAGTGGAAGGCCAGACAACGTAGTGGAAGGCCAGACAACGTAGTGGAGGGCCAGACAACGTAGTGGAGGGCCAGACAACGTAGTGGAAGGCCAGACAACGTAGTGGAAGGCCAGGTAACGTAGTGGAAGGCCAGACAACGTAGTGGAAGGCCAGACAACGTAGTGGAAGGCCAGACAACGCAGTGGAAGGCCAGACAACGTAGTGGAGGGCCAGACAACGTAGTGGAGGGCCAGACAACGCAGTGGAAGGCCAGACAACGTAGTGGAGGGCCAGACAACGTAGTGGAGGGCCAGACAACGTAGTGGAAGGCCAGACAACGTAGTGGAAGGCCAGACAACGTATTGGAGGGCCAGACAACGTAGTGGAAGGCCAGACAACGTATTGGAGGGCCAGACAACGTAGTGGAGGGCCAGACAACGTAGTGGAAGGCCAGACAACGTAGTGGAGGGCCAGACAACGTAGTGGAGGGCCAGACAACGTAGTGGAGGGCCAGACAACGTAGTGGAGGGCCAGACAACGTAGTGGAGGGCCAGACAACGTAGTGGAGGGCCAGACAACGTAGTGGAGGGCCAGACAACGTAGTGGAGGGCCAGACAACGTAGTGGAGGGCCAGGTAACGTAGTGGAAGGCCAGACAACGTAGTGGAAGGCCAGACAACGTAGTGGAGGGCCAGACAACGTAGTGGAAGGCCAGACAACGTACTGGAGGGCCAGACAACGTAGTGGAGGGCCAGGTAACGTAGAGGAAGGCCAGACAACGTAGTGGAAGGCCAGACAACGTAGTGGAAGGCCAGACAACGTAGTGGAAGGCCAGACAACGTAGTGGAGGGCCAGACAACGTAGTGGAGGGCCAGGTAACGTAGTGGAAGGCCAGACAACGTAGTGGAGGGCCAGACAACGTAGTGGAGGGCCAGGTAACATAGAGGAAGGCCAGACAACGTAGTGGAAGGCCAGACAACGTAGTGGAGGGCCAGACAACGTAGAGGAAGGCCAGACAACGTAGTGGAAGGCCAGACAACGTAGTGGAGGGCCAGACAACGTAGAGGAAGGCCAGACAACGTAGTGGAGGGCCAGGTAACGTAGTGGAAGGCCAGACAACGTAGTGGAAGGCCAGACAACGTAGTGGAAGGCCAGACAACGTAGTGGAAGGCCAGACAACGTAGTGGAGGGCCAGACAACGTAGTGGAGGGCCAGACAACGTAGTGGAGGGCCAGGTAACGTAGAGGAATGCCAGACAACGTAGTGGAAGGCCAGACAACGTAGTGGAAGGCCAGAAAACGTAGTGGAGGGCCAGGTAACGTAGTGGAAGGCCAGACAACGTAGTGGAGGGCCAGACAACGTAGTGGAGGGCCAGACAACGTAGTGGAAGGCCAGACAACGTAGTGGAAGGCCAGACAACGTAGTGGAAGGCCAGACAACGTAGTGGAAGGCCAGACAACGTAGTGGAAGGCCAGACAACGTAGTGGAGGGCCAGGTAACGTAGTGGAAGGCCAGACAACGTAGTGGAGGGCCAGACAACGTAGTGGAGGGCCAGACAACGTAGTGGAGGGCCAGACAACGTAGAGGAAGGCCAGACAACGTAGTGGAGGGCCAGGTAACGTAGTGGAAGGCCAGACAACGTAGTGGAGGGCCAGACAACGTAGTGGAAGGCCAGACAACGTAGTGGAAGGCCAGACAACGTAGTGGAAGGCCAGACAACGTAGTGGAAGGCCAGACAACGTAGTGGAAGGCCAGGCAACGTAGTGGAGGGCCAGACAACGTAGTGGAAGGCCAGACAACGTAGTGGAAGGCCAGACAACGTAGTGGAAGGCCAGACAACGTAGTGGAAGGCCAGACAACGTAGTGGAAGGCCAGACAACGTAGTGGAAGGCCAGACAACGTAGTGGAAGGCCAGACAACGTAGTGGAAGGCCAGACAACGTAGAGGAAGGCCAGACAACGTAGTGGAAGGCCAGACAACGTAGTGGAAGGCCAGACAACGTAGTGGAAGGCCAGACAACGTAGTGGAAGGCCAGACAACGTAGAGGAAGGCCAGACAACGTAGAGGAAGGCCAGACAACGTAGAGGAAGGCCAGACAACGTAGAGGAAGGCCAGACAACGTAGAGGAAGGCCAGGCAACGTAGAGGAAGGCCAGGCAACGTAGAGGAAGGCCAGACAACGTAGAGGAAGGCCAGACAACGTAGAGGAAGGCCAGGCAACGTAGAGGAAGGCCAGACAACGTAGAGGAAGGCCAGACAACGTAGTGGAAGGCCAGACAACGTAGAGGAAGGCCAGACAACGTAGAGGAAGGCCAGACAACGTAGTGGAAGGCCAGACAACGTAGTGGAAGGCCAGACAACGTAGAGGAAGGCCAGACAACGTAGTGGAAGGCCAGACAACGTAGAGGAAGGCCAGACAACGTAGAGGAAGGCCAGACAACGTAGAGGAAGGCCAGACAACGTAGTGGAAGGCCAGACAACGTAGAGGAAGGCCAGACAACGTAGTGGAAGGCCAGACAACGTAGAGGAAGGCCAGACAACGTAGAGGAAGGCCAGACAACGTAGTGGAAGGCCAGACAACGTAGAGGAAGGCCAGACAACGTAGAGGAAGGCCAGACAACGTAGAGGAAGGCCAGACAACGTAGAGGAAGGCCAGACAACGGAGTGGAAGGCCAGACAACGTAGAGGAAGGCCAGACAACGTAGAGGAAGGCCAGACAACGTAGAGGAAGGCCAGACAACGGAGTGGAAGGCCAGACAACGGAGTGGAAGGCCAGACAACGGAGTGGAAGGCCAGACAACGTAGTGGAAGGCCAGACAACGGAGTGGAAGGCCAGACAACGTAGTGGAAGGCCAGACAACGTAGTGGAAGGCCAGACAACGGAGTGGAAGGCCAGACAACGTAGTGGAAGGCCAGACAACGTAGTGGAAGGCCAGACAACGTAGTGGAAGGCCAGACAACGTAGTGGAAGGCCAGACAACGTAGTGGAAGGCCAGACAACGGAGTGGAAGGCCAGACAACGGAGTGGAAGGCCAGACAACGGAGTGGAAGGCCAGACAACGGAGTGGAAGGCCAGACAACGGAGTGGAAGGCCAGACAACGTAGTGGAAGGCCAGACAACGTAGTGGAAGGCCAGACAACGGAGTGGAAGGCCAGACAACGGAGTGGAAGGCCAGACAACGGAGTGGAAGGCCAGACAACGGAGTGGAAGGCCAGACAACGGAGTGGAAGGCCAGACAACGGAGTGGAAGGCCAGACAACGTAGTGGAAGGCCAGACAACGGAGTGGAAGGCCAGACAACGGAGTGGAAGGCCAGACAACGTAGTGGAAGGCCAGACAACGGAGTGGAAGGCCAGACAACGGAGTGGAAGGCCAGACAACGTAGTGGCAGGCCAGACAACGGAGTGGAAGGCCAGACAACGGAGTGGAAGGCCAGACAACGTAGTGGCAGGCCAGACAACGGAGTGGAAGGCCAGACAACGGAGTGGAAGGCCAGACAATTTCCGGACTCATGCTAAGATGATTATTGCAATATTGTTTAAGCACATTTGTATGCGAGAACATTTTGCCAACTTGCTAAGTGAGCCAAACTTCTGGTCATATATTCAGCCAACTCGTGAACTTTAGAGTGAACACAATGTTAAACTAAACCATAAACATAACACACCCACACACTCACTCACACACACACACATTGCTGTAAACGTCATTGCTGTAAACAACCGATAGCTAGAAAGGCGGGATCCAAGAGTCAATG